>NW_026706068.1:0-300198 GCF_029867415.1 Vicia villosa
GTTCCACACACGTTTTGTGGGTGGTGGGGGGGGGGGGGGGCCCCCCCCCCCCCCCCCCCCCCCCCCCCCCCCCCCCCCCCCCCCTTGTGTGTGTGGAAAGGGGGGTGGGCCCCGGGGCCCCCCCCCCCCCACCCCCCCCCACCCCCCGGTGTGTTTGAATCCAATCGTCTTCGTCTAGATTGGCTTCTTTCATAATCCTTAGGGAAGGAATCTGAATTTCAATTGGAAGAACTGCCTCCATACCATAGACTAAGGAGAATGGAGTTGCCCCTGTTGAAGTACGCGCAGATGTGCGATAACCATGAAGAGCAAAAGGCAACATCTCATGCCAGTCTTTGTAGGTTACTGTCATTTTTTGTATGATTTTCTTGATGTTCTTGTTGGCAGCTTCCACCGCGCCGTTCATCTTTGGTCGATATGGAGAGGAATTATGATGTTTGATCTTGAACTGTGTGCAAAGTTCAGTAATCATTCTGTTGTTTAGATTTGTGCCATTGTCCGTGATAATCCGTTCAGGGATGCCGTACCGACAAATGAGATTGTATTTGATGAACCGGGCCACCACATTCTTGGTAACAGAAGCAAATGAAGCTGCTTCTACCCACTTTGTGAAGTAGTCAATAGCGACCAGGATAAAGCGATGTCCGTTGGATGCAGTAGGTTTGATTTCTCCAATCATATCAATACCCCACATTGCAAAAGGCCAAGGAGCCGTCAGGACGCTTAATGGAATTGGAGGTACATGTACTTTGTCAGCGTATATCTGGCATTTGTGACATGTTCGGGAGTGATGATGGCAGTCTGTTTCCATGGTAGACCAGTAATAACCTGCTCTCAGGATTTTTTTTAGCCATTGTATGTCCACTGGAATGAGTACCGAAGGTACCATTGTGTATTTCTTCCATGATCTGTTCTGCTTCCTTCTTGTTTACACAGCGAAGTAAAGTCGAGTCATGGTTGCGTTTGTATAGGGTTCCATTGCTTAGAAAGAATTTGGCAGCAAATCTCCTTAGAAACTTTCTGGCGTTAATGGATGCCCCTTCAGGGTACTCCTGAGCTTCGAGATATCTTTTTACTTCATGCAACCATGGTTTTTCCTCGGTTCCTTCGGTATTGATCTCATTGCAATAGGATGGTTCATCTTGCCTGTAAATGGTGATCATAGGCGCCTCGTTGTCCCACCTGACTTTGAACATGGATGACATGGTAGCTAAAGCATCAGCTAGTTGATTTTCCTCGCGTGGGATGTGTTCGAAAGTGATTTCTTCGAAGTAAGGAATCAAACTCAGCACATATTCTTTGTAAGGAATTAGATTCGGGTGCTTCGTGTCCCATTCCCCTTTGACTTGGTAGATTACCAAGGCCGAGTCTCCGTAGACTTCCAGGAATTTGATTCTTAGATCGATTGCAGCTTTAAGACCCAGAATACATGCTTCGTATTCGGCTATATTGTTAGTGCAATTGAAGCATAATCTGGCAGTGAACGGTGTGTAACTTCCTGCGGGGGAAATGATCACAGCTCCGATGCCATTGCCAAGTGCATTAGAAGCTCCGTCAAAAACCATAGTCCACCGGGATCCTGGCTCGGGTCCTTCTTCTGGTCCTGGTTGTTTGTAGTCATTGACTAGCATAATGTCTTCGTCTGGGAAGTCAAAGTTCAATGCTTGATAATCATCTACTGCTTGATGAGCCAGATGATCAGCTACCACACTTCCTTTGATTGCTTTTTGTGAAGTGTATTGAATGTCATATTCTGTTAAGATCATTTGCCATCTCGCTATTCTTCCAGAGAGAGCAGGTTTTTCGAACACGTATTTGATGGGATCCATCTTGGAGATTAGGAAAGTGGTGTGATTTAGCATGTACTGTCTTAGTCGGCGAGCCGCCCAAGCTAAGGCACAACAAGTTTTTTCGAGTAGTGAGTATCTTGTTTCACAATCGGTAAACTTTTTGCTAAGATAGTAGATTGCGTGCTCCTTTCGGCCGGATTCGTCATGTTGTCCTAGTACACACCCCATTGAGTCTTCTAACACAGTTAGGTACATTATCAGAGGTCTGCCTTCCACAGGTGGCAACAAGATTGGAGGTTTTTGGAGATATTCTTTGATTTTGTCAAAGGCTAACTGGCATTTGTCATTCCACCTTTCCACTTGATCTTTCTTCAACAGTTTGAAGATCGGCACACAAGTAGTAGTCATGTGGGCAATAAATCGGGCGATGTAATTTAGACGTCCCAAGAATCCTCTGACTTGTTTCTCGGTACGAGGTATAGGCATTTCTTGAATGGCTTTAACCTTGGCGGGATCAACCTCAATACCTTTGCTGCTGACGATGAAACCTAAGAGTTTGCCGGATCTTACTCCAAAGGTACACTTATTTGGGTTCAGTCGCAACTTGTATTTCTTGAGTCTGTCAAACAACTTGTGTAAATGACCCAGATGTTCTTCCTCAGTGTTGGATTTTGCAATCATGTCATCGACATACACCTCTATTTCTTGATGAATCATATCATGAAATAGCGCTACCATTGCACGTTGATAGGTTGCTCCTGCGTTTTTCAAACCAAAGGGCATTACTTTGTAACAAAAGGTTCCCCAGGGTGTTGTGAAGGTTGTTTTTTCCTTGTCTTCGGGTGCCATCTTGATTTGATTGTACCCTGAGAATCCGTCCATAAAGGAGAATACCTGGCATTGTGCGGTATTGTCAACCAGTACATCGATGTGTGGTAAAGGGAAATCATCTTTGGGGCTTTCCCGGTTCAGATCTCTGTAGTCCACGCACATTCTGACTTTCCCGTCTTTTTTAGGTACAGGCACGATGTTAGCTATCCAAGGAGGATAACTTACAACTTTTAGGAATCCGGCATTGAACTGTTTTTCAACCTCGTCTTTGATCTTTTTTGACATATCAGGCCTACTCCTTCGTAGTTTCTGTTTGACTGGGATGCTACCTTCTTTGATTGGCAGGCGATGAACTACAATGTCTGTGTCAAGGCCTGGCATATCCTCATAAGACCAGGCGAATATCTCGACGTAGTCTCGCAGCATTTTGAATCAGTCTCTGCTTGATGCTGTGTTCTAAATCAGCCCCTATTTTGACTTCTTTCATTTCTTCGTTGCTGCCCAAGTTGATGACCTCAATTGGCTCCTCATGAGGCTGTATGGCCTTGTCTTCTTGTTCTAGCAGCCTTGCAATTTCTCTTGGCACTTCACAATCTTCCTCACTTTCGTCCTTAGTTTGGTAGATCGGATTTTCAAAGTCATGACGGGCAATAGCAGAATCGTTGTTGACTGGATCCAGAGTGTATGTGAATCTGCAAGTTAGTTATGTGAGTGTGTGTGTGAAGAAAAAACATAGCTATTTGAAAGCGAAGAAAGAAGGAAAAAGGATCACAAAATTTAAATATGCAAGCGTCCCATGATTTTATTGAATGCACATGATCATGGTATGATAAGCCCTTATAGAAGGACCAGTGTGCTAAGGCACACGGCTTTCAAGCTCATGGTTCGATTGTTCAGGAACCATTTTTATCTTTGCACAATATACACAAAGAAAACAGGAAATGGCATTTACTCCTAGACAAAGGAGATCACATCCTCAGCTTTCCAGTTGTTCAATCCACTGTTGTGAGCAGGGAGTATCCAGCTGTTCCAGTTGCAGTTGTCTTCTTCATCTTCCACAGCATTGATTTCATTAGTGGGAAAATGAGTCGGTGATCCTTCGGGATAAGGGATATACTCTGCTGGATACGAGAGCCCAGGCTGAGATATCTCTGTTGGCTGAGCGAGATGCTCGATAAGGCCGTCCCATGCAGTCGAGATGATGTTTTGAATAGAGACTTGTGCATCCTGATGAGGAGTGTATGCTGACAGAAAGCAACCCTCGTTATTTGGTATTTCCCTGGCTTCTTCGAAAGCGAAATTGTCATCGTACTGTTCATCCCATCCAGTTGGGACAATGTCCTCCATAGCAATTTGTGAGCTCGGAGGAGCGGAGTATTTCACCATATAGTCATATTTGCCGCTGGGCTCTCCTAGCGTGTCCCATACTTCTTTGGGTGGATTTTGATATTGCTCAGTGACAGGACTTGTGAAAATTTCGTCATTTCCAATTTGATCACCCCATCCAGTCGGGGTAAGGTCTTTCATAGCAATATAAGAATTCTGAGGTGCGGCAATACTGATAATTGTACCCGCCATTTGGTTCTCCCACAACATCCCACATTCCCATGGAAATGGGTGGAATCTCATCTGGACATGGCTGAATGATATGGTTCAAGAACACTCCTTCATCTTCAATAGCATTTACTTCTTGGCTGACGAAGTGTGACATTAATCCTCCAGAATGAGGACCTTGATCAATCTTTTGATTTTCACTATCATAGCCCAGGCCTAGCTTGTCATACTTGTAGGGTATATCGGGAAGTTGTCCCCATACTGTGCAATCACCCTGTTCAATCATGGCTTTGGCATCTTTGAGAGAAGCCATAGTTGTAGTTGGAGTAGCAGGAATATGCTTGGTGGTAGAGACATCTGGGGAGACCACCTCAAATGATTGGCATGGAGTTTCGATGAATTCGTCCTCCAACTCAACATATTTGGAATTGCTTAGGTGACTAACCACATATTCCTCTTCGCCATAGACTGTGACAATCTTTCCTTTTACTGGATATTTTAACTTCTGATGCAGGGTAGAAGTTACAGCGTTTGCCCCATGTATCCAAGGGCGTCCAAGTAAACAGGAGTAGGCTGGGTGAATTTCCATTACATAAAAGATAGAATCAAAGATTTGAGAACCCACTCTGATTGGGAGATTCACTTTTCCGTATACCGTTCTGGTTGACCCCGTCAAAGGCTCTTACCACAACATCACTTGGTTGTAACACAATTCCTTCGAAGTCAAGCTTTTCTAGTACTGTTTTCGGTAACACGTTCAAAGAAGAACCGTTATCTACTAGCACATGAGATAGAGTGGTGCCATTACATTCAATGGAGATATGTAGGGCTTTGTTGTGATTTTTTCCAGCAGGGGTTAGATCCACATCGGAGAAACCGAGACCATTGCTCACGGTTAGATTGGCAACACAATTCTCAAATTGGTCGACTGAGATCTCTTGAGGCACATGCGCAGCTTTGAGGAACTTCATCAGAGCTTTGGCATGAGCTTTTGAATATTTTAGCAGAGATAGCATTGAGATTTTTGAAGCAGTGTGCCCCAGTTGCTCAACAATATTGTAATCACTTTTGCAGATGATTTTCAATATTTCCTTCATTTCTTGCTTTGATGGATCCTCAGCAGTGATCTCCACCGGGGTTTGAACTTGTTCAACTTGTGGCTCTTTGCCTCGAGCGTTGACATTTTGATTAGGACACTGGGACTCGGACTGGACCAGCAGCAACATTTGGAGAAATTTCTGGTGAAAAGATTCTTCCACTTCTCGTGATCTTGCTGGTACCCACAATATTACCCACAGTTGGAGTAGTTAACTTTGCGGTCTCTTCAGTCGAGGTACCCTGCTTAACTCCATGAATGTAAACATTAGTGTCATATCCCCATGGGACAGCTTTGTCTGAGGAGTATGGAAATGGAGTTGGACTAGCAATGACTACTGATGCCACTTTGAGTGTAGCAGAAATTTTGAATGGAGCCTTGGCAGAGATTTTGAATGGTAAGCTGGAGATCACTGAGGCATCCTCTATTCTCATCCCGTTTGCAAAGACTTCGCACAGCACGTCCATAGAAGGGAGCCTCTCAAACATAATGATACGGCGATCCATCCATTTTTGAATTCCCATCCTCAGATTTTCACAACCATTGGGCAGGCAGGAGCAGTAAAAGCAGTCGGGGTCACACCCTGGAAAGTAACCAGCTCGGATTAGCTTTCCTTTGACTTCGCAGAGTGGAGTTGATAATTCGTTCACATCATAGATGTAAACAGTGTCCAGGATAGCGTTGACAGTTTTGTCATGCTTTGGCATAGGTGCAGTGATGACATTTGGAGTTTCTGGAGGATCGAACTCAATTTCACCAGCATCTATCATATCTTGTATTTTATTTTTCAGGGCCCAGCAGTGATCTGCGTCATGTCCTGGAAAGTTTGAGTGATAGGCACATGTCGCATCAGGGCGATAATTCGGAGAGGAAGTGTTGACATTCTTTGGAGGACCTCTTAAGGTGATCAGATCTGCTTTTAGCAAGTGCTGCAATGCCTGAGAGATTGGCATGTTGATTCTAGTGAAATTTCTTCTTGGTGCATCTGGTCGATGCGTATATTTTGGCTGCTGATCTTTTTGAGGTGCAGATGCGGAGATCAGAACTGCCCCTATAGATTGATGTTGCTCACTTTTGCGACTTTTCTGAATTTGTGTTGCATTGACCTCATTTCTCCCGCTGATGGGCCTTTTTGTAGTACCAGAGGTGGAACCTATTTGAATTTTTCCATTTTGAATGCCACTTTCGACACGTTCTCCGGTCAGTATCAGGTCAGTGAAACCTGATGATGAGCTTCCCAGCAAATGGCTATAGAAAGGGCCAGTTAAAGTGCCCATGAACATGTCGACTAGTTCGCGATCAGATAAGGGTGGTTGAACCCTTCCAGCCATATCTCTCCACTTTTGTGCATATCCTTTGAAACTTTCTTTTGGTCCCATAGACATGCCCCTTAGTTGAGTACGGGTTGGCGCAAGATCAGCATTGTATTGGTACTGTTTGTAAAAAGCAGCAGCTAATTCTTCCCAAGTATGAACCTTGGTATTTTCCAGCTGATAGTACCACTCGAGTTGTGTACCCGACAGACTTTCTTGGAAGAAGTGAATCCACAATTTGTTATCTGTTGTATGAGGTTGTATCTTCCTTACATAGGATCTCAGATGTAGTTTCGGGCAAGAAACTCCATCATATTTTGCAAAGACAGGAACTTTGAATTTTGGAGGGATAACAACATCCGAGATGAGCCCTAGATCATTGAAATCTAAGCCAGGTATTGTTTGTATCTCCATAGCTTTCATACGGTCTTCCAGCTGTTGGTATTTTTCATCATCCGGTTCGTCCCCAGAATGATCATTTTCTTCATTTGAAGAGAGAGAGGGTTTAGCAGAACCCTGGTTGCTTTGATTGTCTTCTTGTTCATCATCACCGACTGTTTCAGGGATCGGTGGCTTTTTGAACTTTTTGACTGGGATTTTGATCTTCCTTTTCAGGTGACTCAAGCCTACAGATCCCTTGGGCTTCTTTTTCTTCTTGATTATCAGGGCTTTCAGTTCTTGTTGCCCCTTTGCCAGTTCCAGAATTGCCACTTGAACTTGGGCATTCTGTGCTTCGAGATTCTTGATGCTCATTTCAGATTCCATCTCTTCTGACTGAAATAAACAGCGAGAAGATGAGAAATCCGTCATGTGAACCTGTTATGCAATGTGTATGACTGGATGCCATGTGTATGCAATGTATGAAATGTATGTGCAATGTATATGAATGCAATGTATGAAATGTATATGCAGTGAAATGTGTGTGCAATGTTTCAAGGATCTTAGAGTTTAGATTTGTTAAAGAAGAAACAAACGTTAGTTAATCAATTTATTTCTCTTTTTTTTTGCTTCTTTTTTCTTTGCCTCATTTGGGCTTACAAGACAGAAATAAAATAAATGATCCTTCAGGTCTCCCGTGGACGCTTTCTCTTTGCCCCCAGGAATGTGTTGATCTGCTGTTCTTCTTGAAGCTGTCCGGTGAGCTCCAATATCCTTCTCTCATAGTCTTGACAGTATGATTTGAAGGTGTCTCTTTCCTCTTTGAGTTGAACCCAAGATTTTTGCAACTCTTCTAGGTCAGTTGGCATGTCCGGGTGTAGAATAACTTGAGGTTCATATCCTTCGACCTCTGGTTCAATAGTCACAGGTAGAACAGCAGGATATGGCATAAGGAGTTTCTGAGCATGAGTGCGGACCCATCTGAGGTAAGGTTCCATAGGAATAGAATTCCATTGCCCCAGAGTTTTGCTTTCTATTCTATAGACACTGCCCCATGCATGTATGAACCTTCGTCGGTGTCTATGAGAATCATTCTCGTAATCAAACACAATGCCATGGATAATCATGTCATGAGGACCGTTGCTCCTTGCATATCCGAATTGGCGTAGAGCTAAAGAGGGATTGTAAGTGATGCCTCCTTTGATGCCAAGGAGTGGCACATTAGGGTACTCTCCACAATGATCAATGATAGTAATGTCTCTTTGAAAGAAGTTGTTCCACCGGATATCTGAATGAGACAAAGACATAATCCTGCGAGACCATTGCATTCTTTGTTCATTTCTCAACACTGATCGGGGAAGATGAAATGTAAACCACCTAGCCAGTAGTGGTATACAGCACATGAGAGTTCCTCGTTTCTTCATGGTACGAGTGTGTAGAGAATGTAGAATGTCTCCCAGAAATGTTGGTACCCCGGGTTACGGATTAGGAAAAGGTTGATGATGTGTACACTTATGAACTGGTCGGGATTTGGGAATAAAACCAACCCATAGATCAAAAGTGCCATAACTTCCTCAAAAGCTGGATAACTTTTGTTTTCTAGCAGTAGTCGAGCCTTTTCCAACAAGAACTTGGCAAGCAAACCCTTAACTCCACTCTTTGTTTCCCAATTGGACTCGATTTCTGATTTCCGCAAATGTAAAGCGGCAGCAGTGACTTCAGGTTTTGGAATCCTTTCTAAACAAGTGAAAGGTAATTGATCTCGAATAGGTAATCCCATTAGTTCAGAGAATTCTTCCAAAGTGGGTACCAACTGGTAATCAGGAAAGGTAAAGCAATGATGTTCAGGGTCAAAGAACTGGAACAGGACCCGTATCACGTCTTCTTCAAATTTTGAGGTAACCAAATGGAGTAAGTGACCATGCCTTTCAGTGAATTGAACATTCCTGGGGAATTCTGACACTAAGTCTTTTAGTTCAGATGGTACCGTTGAGATGTTGATTCGGATGTAATCTTTGGTGGCAGGAGCCATTACCTGCAAAAACAAAGGTAAACTCTTTGATCCTTGAAGTGTTTGGTGCAAAAATGATATGCTTATGATGCAAACATGTGGCACACAAAAACAAATCAAACAATAGCCTTAGGTTTAAAGGCTTGCATGGAGCTGATAGGTGATACCCTCCCCACTGAAGTTGAGTTGGTTAAAACCTGTCCTAGAATAGTATTCTGGTTCTATGATCCTTGGAAGTAACATCTCAATACGGCGCTCGAGCGGCCGATCAAAATATTCCTCGAGGATAACTAACTTCGATCAATTTCAAAGCTAGCCACTTAATAGGCCACAAGTCAAGTTCAACTAAAAAGGTTCTAAGACAAATTAGTGTTTAATGACATTTCGGAAGCCTAATATACTCCTTGATCGTTTTCAAGGGACATCAGTATAAACCAAAGTATCGCACTAACGATGACTACCAAATCAACCGTATCGGTACATGCCGTACAGTTTCCTTGGTCTATTGTCATATACTTAAGGTATCTCGAGATTCGGGTTAGAATCTTTCACACAAGCAAAATACCCAAACAAACCTTTGAAAAATAGAGCAATCAAGTCAAACAATTGAAAACATCGAAGTGATCTATTCTCTTAAGGTAACCCTTTTTGAAAACATTTTGTTTTTGAAAGTATATCCCCAGCAGAGTCGCCAGTTCTGTGGACCTCCGTTTTTTAATTCCGGGCCATACCTCTGTTCTGTAGAGATACGTGAACTGACTCTTTTTTATCGCTTAATGCTTTCGCATTTTTGAAAATTCACAGAGTCGCCACCGACCTTTTATTTTATCCAATTAAGGAAAGGTTTATAAAAGAAACAGAAAAAAGACCTTTAAGAAATTCTGGGTAAGGGGGTAGGTTATACAAAGGGAAGGTGTTAGCACCCTTTGTATCCATGGTTATCCATGGGCTCTTAGGTTTGCTTAGCTCACTTGTTTTTCGATCACTTTTTAATTGCTCTGAAATTCCTCATATGTGGTTTCAAATACTTTTGTAAATTGAATTTTGTAATGATCCGTGTGTGGATGTATACAAAATGCTTGTTTATCTTTCGAAAGATGTTTTGAAAAGAACGTTAACTTTGTAATAATCCGTGTTTGGATGTATACAAAGTATTGTCTTTTTGGAAAGTTTTGTTTTGAAAAACAACAGTGTATGAGAATTTTGTTTGTTTTGATTTGAGCAAGCAAACTAGGAGGTCTACCCTGAGTTGTAAGGTCTTTATCCTTATTTCCTTTAAAAATCTATCCTTTCACCGGATATAAACGCAAGGTTCGATTTTGTACTCAAAATAGTAGAATTTTGACTTTGATTTTGAAAAGAATGAGAAGGGATTACCTTAAGAGGTGCAAGTGTGATTGTGTTTGGATTCAGATATTTTATCTTTGAAGTTAGTGATCTAACGGTTCAATTTTATCTTTGACATACACGCAGTTTATATTTGCTGGAAATTAAAATGCGGAAATATAAAGTGCGGAAAGTAAATCTACGCTATTACATCGATTGTGCAGGAAATGTAAACTAGCCTATTTACATGAATTTGACATCCTATACATTTATCTAGGAATTTAAATTGCAAGAAAAATAAAAGGCATGTTTTTTGGATTTTTTATGATTGGTTTTAATTATAATTAATGCATGATTAATTAAATTAAAATGAAGAAAAAAGATGAAAATAAATTTAAACCTAGAAATTAAGTTTAAAATATGTACAAAATATTTGTCAATTAATTTTAAAACAAAACTAGTTTTTTTGGAATTTTTGGAATTGATTTGAAATTGATTTAAGTTAATTTAAAACATAATTATACAAATAATTATACAAATAATTAAAACTTAAAGAGAAAATTATTCAAAATATGTACAAAATTAGTCTATAATATATAAACAATATTTTATATAAAGAACAAATTTTTTATGATTTTTTTGATTGGTTAGAATAATTAAAAAGCAAATATATAAATATATACTAATTAATTATGCAAAATATTGAAATTTTGAAGAAAAATAAAATATTTTTATTTCAGAAAATAATATATTATTTTAGAAGTCTAAAAATATTTTTTGTGTATTTTTTGGATTTTTGAAACTATTTTTAATTAATTTAACAAAGAAATTAAAATAAAAATAGAAAATAAAAGGATACTAATCAGATGTGGTATGCATGTGAGGGAACATGATGTAGCTGCATGATCTGGCGCGTTGGATTAGGAGATGGATGGATCAAATGGTGGAAAGCATGAGGGACCATAGCACGTGGAACACCTGCAAAACACTGAATCCAAGGTCAGTTTAAAAATCACGCGCGCGCCTCCCAGCCAATCAGAGGACGCCACGCATCATCTTCAACCTTCAGATGGGCTTTTACACCGTTCATTTGCAGGTGGTGTAAAAACTCCAATCTTTTACACCTGTTGATAATAGCGAATACAAGCAAACATGAGTATAAATTTGGCGCGATGCCATGGTTAAGTTCGTAATGTTCACGCGAGTTTAATGGTGCTATTTAGAACTTGCAATTTTGCATGGATCATAAAACCCTAAATTTGAAAGTAAGAACCCTAAAATGGTGGTTCCTCGTATAGGTGTCCAAACTTCAATTAAGTTTCCAGAAATGATCTACACCTCAAACCAAATCCAAATATATGTCTACATCTTGCTAAATATGCGTGTGTTATGAGATACAAGTTGATTTTAGTTTGAACAAACCGTGGCTTGTGTAGCTCGATTTGTGAGGTTTCAGAGCTTGCAATTGATTGAGACACGTTCAATGATACTTGAGGATGATGTTTAAGTGTTTAGTTTGAATTGAAACAAGCTGGAAATTAAAATTCGAATTTTAAATTTCCTTGAAAGAAAACAAGTGATTACAAGTATGTTACACACTATGCTTAGGTTCTGATTTCTCTCCCCTTCATTACTGAAGTATGCTAGCCTATTTATAAGCATTGAGTGCTTAGAATTGAAGCTAAGAAGCATCTAGTTGCCTTTGTGGAATTCTTGAATTTTTTATATAAAAAAGCTTTGAATTATTGACCAAGTCTTCTTGTCTTCAATGCACTTGCCTTGCTCTTCAATTCTCTGCAGAAAGATGAAGATTCCTTGGGTGAGTCATGCTTGGAAATTAAGCTACCCATTATCCATCCATTTTCCTTTTAATTTAATCTTAAAATAAGATAAAATTATGCCAAAAAATGGATAAAAATGATATGGGCCTTGTCTTGGTCGTGGGAGGCCCATAATAACATGGCATACATGTTTGAACCATGAAAACTTGGCCCCATTTGGAAAAAATGCATTTTTGAGCAATGTTGGTTTTATGCATTTTCCAAAATTTAGCCAACTTCAACAAGGTGTAAATCCCTCAATTTTTGTCATATGAAGGAGATCTTGCACTTTTTGGAAACCTCAAAGAGTCCTCTAACCAATGCCTTTAGTCTCATGTCAAAATGATTTTTGATGCTCTTTGTGTGTCCTTTTGAAAAAAGTGTCTTTTTGTTGACTTTGAAAATGACCTGTAATGTCTTTGATCATATTTTTCAAATGGTGAATCCAATGACCATGGGATCAATGGCATTTGAAAGATAATTGAATTTCCTTCAAAATGAGCTTTGGTTTGAATTTTTTGGATGAAGGATGAGAGAGTTATGATCAGTCAAAGTTGAGTTGACTTTTCAGGCAAAAACCCTAATTTTGAATCTTAGGGTTTTGTTGATTTTTGATCTTTCCTTGATGAATTATGATCATCCAATGATCAAATGATGAATCCTTTGACAAAATATGGACTTTGACAAAAAATTTCATTTTTGACTGTCTGTTGACTTTTTGGGTCAAATGGGTCGTCTGTCGACTGTTTGAGCTGCTGACGGTGCGTCTGAGTGAATTGAAGTTTGAAAATTTGTATGATGGTACTTTGAGATATATGGATGTTTATGAAATCCATTTGAGCTCTCAAAAACTTGTTTCTCCTGTAAAAACAAGAAAACCCTAGTCAGGGACTGTTTATGTAGGAGACAGTTAAGCGTACCTGATTTTTGTGCAGTGTTGAGTCTCTGCTAATCGCGTGATATTCAGAAGACTTCTAGAACAAAAATCTTGGAATTTTGAATTGTGAAAGATTGATTTGATTGATGGTACAAAACACTGAGAATTGTACTGCCAGCAGTTTGGCTGTCAACTGACTGTTCAGATATTGACGTAGCAGTTAGAGTGAAAAATCAACAGTCAAAGTTAATTTTCTTTTTTTGTTGTTTTTTTGTTTTATGTGAAAAATGAAAGTTTATTTACATGACTTGTTAAAAAAAACAGACATAATAAATAACTAATATTTACTGTATGCGGGCAAAATTACCGATAATAACCTTGAAAATCATTTAATGCACAGAAAAATGAATATTTGACTGGCAGAAAACACATAAAATATTATCTGAGTAATTAAGCAATATTATGACAAGTAGTACAACATTTAATACTGACAGTACAAATATTACATACTATATTGAACAGTACGACGAATAAGCGGTACATTTAAGAAATAAGAAATACGGCAAATTTTAAGAATGACGATTGATAACCCATGCTACAAATAGTAACATGTAGATGATTGGGAGCATAAGCATCCCAGGTCCACAGTGTTCCGGGCTATGTAGACAGAAGAAAGACATGATCACCGTAGCAATGGTGATGACCATAAGAAAACACGTTTCCCACCGCTTCACCATTTTGTCGGGGAAGAAGAAAGGATGGATTATGAAGTAGAAATTTGAGAGATGAATTAGAATTTGATGTGAGATTTTATGGAAGAAAATGGGAGGTATTTATAGAATGGAAAGAAGGATAGAGACGTTGGGGAATGATGTGATTTCGTACAAAAGGAAAATTTGAGTGGAAGTAAGATTTGAAAGAAAGTGTATGATAGTGTTGGGAAAAAGAGAGATGTGGAGAATAAAGTTAGGATTTGATTTTTGAAAAAGAGATTTGAAAAGATTTTTTGAAAATAATGGAATATAGTACAAAAATTAGTGGGAAACAAAAGATAATAATAATCTACTTGTTACCAGTACAATCTGAGTTTCCTGATTCTGCGCCTGCAAAAAGATTTAACTCTGTACCAATTGTGTCAGTACTATTTATCTGTAAATAAATAAATAGCATGTGTGAAGTAATAAACAGTATTTGGCGTTTGCGTAAGAATAAATTCAACTGCAAGCCAAATTACTGTATAAGAAAAATTCTAAAAACTAAGTATTTCATAAGTCAGGATATTTGTTGAAATAAAAATCCATGACTATATGAGACTCTTAATTTTCAGATTGGAGTTTTCTTGAAAAAAGATGCGGGCAAATTTTGGGGTATAACAACAGTGTTTTGAGCGTTGATACTCATTAAATGAGCGATAAGATTTGTTTAAGGATACTGAATATCCTCAATAAACACGCTTAATTATTTCATTGGTTATAACGAAAACCGAGGTAAGAAGTATTTACCCCCCGGTTTAAGTTGAAAACCGAGGTGAATAAATTTTTTTTAAAATAAAAAACATTACATTGTTTACACAAAATTTTAAAATACAACATGTCATGCTATTCTTGGAGAACAACAAGTTTTTGCTGTAATCAAGATTTTGTTGCATACCTTGTATGCATCCAATTTTTAATAAGTTATTCAAAAATTGATATCCCTTTTTGTTTAACTTAAAGTAAGAATGATTTTCTCCATTTGTAATCCATTATAGATAACTTTTCAACCTTTTTAAGTTCTGAGATTTCATTATCTTGAGTAAATGTTTTCATGAAAAATGCTTTCACAAGAAAGAGAATAAGATATATTGTGGTGGATGCAGATAGTTTGTTATGGATTGATGTGTTGGCAATATTTTGGGCGTTGTTAAAAAATTAAGGGGGAAATATTTTCTTTTTTAAATATAAAAATTAAGTAAAATAAGTAAATCCCTTGCTTTTAGAAAAAACCTGCGGTAATAAGTTTCAAGAAAAATTATTAATGATAAAGAATTGAAAGTAACATCTCATATTTTCATTTCAATTTTTTACCTGTCACTATTATGTGTGTGCAATTTACAATATGTTTAGGAATAAATTTCTCAATGTTGTCAATTGAGGAAAACTGAGGTGATAAGTTTCAAGAAAATTAAAAATGATAAAGAATTGAAAGTAACATTTCATGTTTCCATTTCAATTTTTTACCAGTCACTATTATTTGTGTGCAATTTACAACATGTTTTTGGAATAAATTTCTCAATGTTGTCAACTGAGGAAAACAATGTTGTTTTCTTTGATTGAGAACATAGGAAGGTTATTCCAAAAATAAAAAAACAACATCAACACCGTTATGTGAGAAAAATTGCAAGGGTAGAAAAAATATTTTGTTCAATATAGAAGAACATTGAAGACTTTTTCTGTCTTGAAATCCATCCCAAATAATGATGCGTACAAGTTTGGGGAGACTACACATAAGTTATGATTAGGGTAAAATCTAATGAACAAGTATTTTTATAGTAAAATCTGATTATTTTATCCCTCGGTAATCACAGAAAGCGAAGAGATAGACAATTTAGATTACAAATAAATAAATAAAAAGAAAGGTTCCACTTGTAAAGAAAAAAAAAACATAAACTGCATTATCTGGGATTCGAAGCATGTCCTGGATATATTATTTTTCTCCTCGATTATATTTAAAACCGAGGCAACATGTAATTTTTTTTAAAATAAATAAAACATGGTGCGCCTTGATATTATATCTAGGTTTTTTGTTAGGTGAGATGAAAACTTTTAAATTAAATATATTATTTATAGTAGTGAAAGCACTTTGAAGTTTTCCCAAAATCTTGTAAATATGAGGCATGCATGTCGTTAAAGGTTTAAAGCAAAAAGTCTTTATAGGATGTCAGACAAAAAGGTCATCTTTTTAATTTATATAATGAAATGGGATATATTAAAAATCACTAGGAGTGCTTGACCCAAAAGATACAAGGAAAAGAAAAAATGAGGGAAAAAACCTCACCTAGATAAAACCGGCCAACAAACCAACAAGCCCTCAATTAAAGAAGGTCTCAGATCGACACACCAATCCAGCCACGATAAACTAGAATCAGTTTTAAAGAAAGTCGTAAAGCATTTCCAAGAGATGGATTTAATCAACCCCATGCCATCAAAGTTAGACAAAAGAGTGCCTTTAAAAATGATTTTATTCTAACACTTCCAAAGAACCCAACAAAAAATCAACCCGAAGAAACAACCCAAATCCATTTGAAAAGACGACTTAAAGAATTATCCAATAAAGAAAGTCGCTCCAATATAGTTTCGGCCTAAGAAGCATCACTCATCTGAAGCCAAATAGACAACTTACTCCACCATATCTAGCAATATAACAATGAAGGAAAAGGTGATCCAAATCCTCTTCAACCCGACAACACAAAGGACACACCAACAAATGAAAGGCGATTAAAACTCCACGTTTTTCCAACTCTGATTTCGTAGGAATTCTATTCCAAATCAACCTCCAACCAAAAAGATGGATTCTACTAGCAACCTTAGACTTCCATAAACGAGAAAAAGCTAAAGATAGAGATTCATCCAACAGTGGCATCGGAAACTCACAAAATATTACCGCGTCATGAACATTACTCACTATGAAAAAGAAGATATTCCTGCACCACACAAAGGAATCTTCGAGAAAGCGACGGGGCTGAACCGAGAAAAGAATATTCAATAAATTACTCAATTGGACGCGACTGTCCGGTCCTCTGGTCCATAAAAAATATCGAGAGACCAAAATCAATTGTCACCATTCCAACTACCCATATCTGCCACCTTCGAATGAGGAGAATCTGTCATAAGGAGTAAATTCGGAAAAAGAATTCCAAGAGGTATTGTACCTATACACACATGAAACCAAAGTTCCAAAAAAATTCCCATTCCAAGTTTGCAAGAGATAGAAGACCTAACCAATTAGACGGTGATCCCAAATCTGCGCAACCAACCAAACAAAGGTCTTTCCACCAAAGAGAGACTCTACTCCTCGAATGAAAAGACAAAGCCTTAAGCACTGATATTTGAATGTCACCATACTTGCAAGAAAGATAGTTAGTCCATAAAGAGTTCTCCTTGTTCAAAATACACCACTTCTACTTGCTAAGAAGCGCTAAATTAAACTTCCCATAATGCTTCACACCAAGCCCCCCTCTCCTTTTGAAAGACACACTTTGTCCCAACTAATCTTCTTCTTGTCTTATTCACCACCCCAAAGAAAGGACTATTGAATGGAAATGATCTCCTTGATAATGGTTTTCGGAGCCTTATAAAAGGAGAAGAAAAAAATTGGGATGCTAGACAAAATAAAATTCAAAAGTACAACCCTCCCACCAATCGAAAGATGTCTATTATGCCATCCTTTAATTTTCCTTCTTAATCTTGAAACTATTGGCCTCCACACATCACATGTTCTAAGATTAATACCCACCGGAATACCAAGAACACAAACAATAACAATCCAATCTCGCAATTAAGAAAGAAGGACCCGAATTGAATAAAACCCAAATCAAGATTAAAATCAAAAGGCCGACTCTTGTTCAAGTTAACACGCAACCCGGACACAAGTTTAAAACCTCTAAGAATGGCCTTAAACGTCTAAAGATTGTTCCAAGAGTCTTCACCAATCCAAATGGTATCAAGTATCTCAAAAAGATTATAATCATCCAAACTAAATCCTTTGAAGTCCTTCGCAACCAGCAAGAAAAGGAAAGGATAAAAATGATCTCTTTGCCTTAACCCTCTAGCAACTAAAAATTCTCAAGTTAGTCTACCATTAACAAGGACGGGCATAAAACTATTGAAAACTAAAGCTTCAATCCACCGTCCCCACTTCGCACCAAACCCCATCGTACGTAATAAATATTTAAGAAACTCTTAAGAGACACAATCATAGACCTTATCGAAATCAACATTCACCATTATGCAACTTCTCTTATTCCTCTTAGCAAAATCCAACAACTCATTGACCACAAAGAGATCATCTAATGTGAAGTAATAAAATCTAATACTATGTTATATTAGTAATCCTTGTAATCAATTATGATTATATTAAAAAACCCTCAAAGATAAGGAGACTGACATGGTTAACCAATGTAAATGTTGTTTGATCCTTTCTTTTTTTTTTTTAGAAAGCAAATGACATTAACGGAAGAACTAGGGGTTCTTCAACCCAATTACAAAAGCCGGAAATAGCTGACCAAAGAAAAATTACCAACCAAATAACAATTACGAGATGAAGAACAAAGGATCCTTAATAAACTCATAAAAAGAGTATTTGGAATGGGTAATATTCCCACAAAAAGACCACCTCCATATAAGCAACTTAATATTCCAAACGGCGTTATTAACGCTCCACTTTTCTCTCCTAAAACACACCCCATTCCTTAAGAGCCACAAATTCCACGTTGTCGCTAGCCACACTACACCCTCCTTTCTATGCCTCACCTTCATACTATCGAAAAAATCGTGCCATTCCATAAAGTTGGCTAAACAATCTTCCTCCCTATTATCCTCTTTACCAACCCAAAAAGCAACCTCCCTCCAAATTCTTTTCACCACCGGGCACCCAAAAAAGAAATGATTTCTATCCTCCAAACAACTACCACATAGAGAGCATAATAAATTATCATTAGAGAAAGACAAACCTCTAGAAGCCAAAAGATCCTTTGTTGGAAGTTTGTTGAGAAAAAGTCTCCAACCAAAAGCTTTTATTTTAAAAGGAACATCCAATTTCCATAACAACCCAAAAACATCATCATACTTATTTTTCGGGCCAAACGGAATACGCAAATATTCAAGGAAATTATAACAAGAAGCTACCGAAAAAACCAAACTAGGATTAGCAAGCCATGCCACTTCATCCTTTCCTTCCGACCATCCCCCAAAAGACTCCAACCGCTCCTTTAAATCACAAAAATTCTCCATTAACCCGCTACTCTCTAAGAAATCCATCGAAATACCATGATTACTCCAATGCCAACTACCATCTTTCCATCCTCCCATAGCCGCCACCGAGAAATATTTCAAACAAGAAGCCTTGAATAACTTCGGAAAAAAAATTTTCAACACCAAATCCTCCAACCACCTAGCATCCCAAAAAGAAGTTGTATAGCCATCATGAATGGAAAACCTACAATTCTCAACCAAAGGATCCAACAAAAAACAACTACCAATCTTTAATAAATCCTTCCACCAATAAGAACAAGATGAGGGAATTTTAAAACCTTTATCAACACAAAAGACCTTGGTAGAAACATCTCCATACCGCGATTTCAAAATATTATACCATAAAGAATTTTGTCCTTGAATAATTCTCCATCTCCATTTATTAAGGAGAGCTAAATTAAATAAAGCAATATTTTTCACTCCAAGCCCCCCTTTCTCCAAAGGTAAATTAACATCCTCTCACCTTGTAACAACCCGTTTTTTTTATAGTATTTATTTTATTATAATATTTTATATTTTTAGAGTGTTAATTAATTATTTAATAGTTATGAGATTTAATTATTAATTTAATTAATTAAACTTGAGTGCATTTGTGTTTAATAGAATTAATTAAGTTATTAGAGAGTTAGATTAATTGGGCCTATTTATTAGAGTAATAAGCAATTGGGGGGGTGTTATTAATTTTAAAGCCCAAAATAATAAATAAAGATAGTGATAGAGGAAACAAGGGGTAGAGACATCATTTTATCAATTTGCTGGTTTTTGAAGAATAGAAGTGGAGGAGAGGAACAAGAAGAGGAACTAGGGTTTTGGAGGAGAAAACAAGAGGTAAGGGGGAGAATCCCTAATCATTGTGGGCTAGTATAATGGGGTAATTGGTAGATTAACATTTATATTTATCCATAGTTAATCTTATAAAATGTGTGGTTTAATTTTGTTTAGTAGAGTAGAATCTGTTGACAAATTGAAATTAAAAAAAAAAATGCCGGAAATGAGTGTTCCTGTGTTCATAAAATTTTGAGGCTGGAAATGAGACACCGGATGATGTCATGCTACAGTGACGGACGGAGTGTATGCTGGATAGCGACACTGTTTAATGTGTTTAATAGAAACTGTGTCTGTTTCATCCCTTGCATTTCGCTACAGTGACTAGTTTTACTCACATGGTCACATGAACTCACACTTTTTCTTTTATTATTGAATTAAAACGCCCTGTTGTTGCTGGACTATTGGTCATTTAGAAATGTGAAGCACCAATACCATTAATGGTTAGAAGTGCTACTGCTACTAGTTACTTGCCTAATTAATTCAAAACGTGAACCATGGCATGAGTTATGGAATGGAGAAATGTTGCTGTTAACTTGCTATTGGCTAATGAAACCATGAGTCACCAATATACTTTATTGATAGAAAGGCTCATGCTACTAGCCATTGGTCCCATGTGAAAACGTGAGATACATATCATATTTATTGATAGAAATGGCTACTGTTCACAGCTTTTGGCCAAGTAATAATTTTGTGAATCACCAATTCATTTTGTCAATAATTTTATTGGATGGAAATCATTACTTAAATTACTTTATTTATGGAAGTGACTACTGCTATAGCTATATGTGCAAGTATGGTACTATGAACATGAGGCTCTCATATATTTAGTGAATGAAGTGCCACTTAAAGCTATTGGTTGGTCAGTTAGAAAAAAAACGTGAAACACCTTTTGCTGTTGGATGAACATGTAACCGTGATACATCTTTGACAAATAAGAGTGTGGGGTTCCAATACATCTTAAGGCTATTGCACATAGGTTGTCAATTAGAAAGAAATGTGAATACCATCATACATCATGGTGAAAAACGTGAAGTACATATACATTAACTAATAAATTGATATGTTCCTTGATTTTCCAAAGTTGACATTTTTATGAGTAGTTAGATAGTATACTTATAATGGCTTCTTAGTTTATTATGAAAAAAGTAAATTCTATATAATTGATAAATTGTGAATTAGTATGTGATTATATTAATTATTAGTGTTAATTGAAATGGTGGATTAGAATTAGATGTTGATTATTATATGTGGATAATGCTTATGTTGTGAATTGAATACCAAGAACAAAGTATAATAGGGAATTAGGGAGGAGAAGAAGAACACAAGAATTGGTTATAACTGCTATTCTTTCACTTTCTCTTAAAACAAGATTACAAGTTTACAAGAATAACAAATAACCTCTCTCACCCTAAATTAGGATTTGCAGCTTAGCAATGATGAGAGACTAGTATGCTATTTATAATAAAACCTAACATACTAACTAATGGACTTTTTCAGCAAGGCCCATTACACAAGCCAACTTAATACACAAGCTAACTTAACAAATTAGGGTTTAAACACTAAAACCTAATTTAACATGCTAACAACTCTAGCATCTTCGACATCTGCATGCTAGACCCATCTTCGACTACATCATGCACACTTCGACACCAGCATGTGAACAATCCTTCGACTTCATGCTTAACTCTGTCGAACTGTCGAACCAAGAAGCTACCATTCGACAATACTAGAGTTCGATCCAATATCTCACAAATCTCCACCTTGGACCTAACTCTACAACGTCAAGGAACAAACTAGCTTTCTTCATGCAGCTTTATCAACTGCATACAGTGGAAAAACTTGCAACTCGGCAATGTCTTGGTGATCATATCAGCAGCATTTTCTTCAGTCAAAACCTTCAGCACTTGGACTTCTCCACGCTCGATTACTCCTCTGACGAAATGCAGCCTCACATCAATGTGCTTAGTTCGCTCATGATAGGCTGAATTCTTCGACAGGTGTATTGCACTTTGACTATCACATTTAACAGTGATACCTTGACCTTGAAGTTTCAGCTCCTTCGCAAAACCTTCAAGCCACAATGCTTCTTTCACAGCTTCAGTTAGGGCAATATACTCCGCTTCAGTGGTTGATAGAGCAACAACCTTCTGAAGTGTTGCTTTCCAACTAATTGCAGTGCCAAACATAGTGAAAACATATCCAGAAATAGATTTTCTGGAATCCATACAACCTGCATAATCAGAGTCGACATATCCTTCTATTACTGCTTTACTATTTTCACCCAAGGCTCCACCATAAATTAGGACTCTATTCAGAGACCCATTTATGTACCTTAAAATCCACTTCAATGCTTGCCAGTGAGCCTTTCCAGGATTCGCCATGTACCTGCTTACAAGACTTACTGCGTATGCTATGTCGGGTCTAGTACAAAGCATAGCATACATCAAAGAGCCGACTATATTAGCATATGGGATGTTATTCATATAGGCTCTTTCGACATCAGTACTGGGACACTGATCAATACTCAGCTTGAATTGAGGGTTTGTTGGAGTCACAACTGGCTTCGAATTCGACATACCATACTTTTCAAGAGTCTTCCGTAGACATGCCTCTTGAGATAGGCATAACTTCGACTTCTTTCTATCTCTTCGAATGTCAATTCCAAGAATCCTGGAAGCAGCTCCCAGATCCTTCATATCGAACTCCTTATTGAGTTCAGCCTTCACCCTCATCACATCTTCAACACTGTTGCTTGCTATGAGAATATCATCCACATAAAGCAACAAAATAACAAATGAATTACCAGGTCGAAATCTGAAGTAAACGCAGTGGTCGAACTGACTTCTAATGAAACTTATGCGTGCCATGAACTTGTCGAATCTCCTATTCCACTGTCGAGGAGATTGTTTCAGCCCATACAAAGATCTCTTTAACTTGCACACATAATCTTCCTTCCCCTTTTCGACATACCCTTCAGGTTGCCTCATCAGGATCGTTTCATCTAGATCACCATACAAGAACGCAGTCTTCACATCCATCTGTTCCAGTTCAAGATTGAACTGTGCCACCATGGCAAGCAACATTCGAATGGACCTATGCTTCACAACAGGAGAGAACACATCATTGAAGTCGACACCTTCTTTCTGAGTGAAACCCCTTGCGACCAGCCTTGCCTTGTATCTTTTCGACGTCACTCCTTCGATTCCTTCCTTAACTTTGAAAATCCATTTACAGCTGACTAACCTTGCCCCAGCAGGTTTCTTGATCAGTTCCCAAGTGCGATTATCATGAAGAGATTTCATCTCATCATCCATGGCCTTCAGCCATTCAGTCTTATTTTGACTCCTCATAACTCCCTTATAATCTCTAGGTTCTTCGTCTAGAACCTCACTTGCAGAGATTAAGGCATAAGCTATAAGATCTGCATATCCAAGTCTTTGAGGTGGCTTGATGACTCTTCTCGACCTATCTCTCGACAATAGGTAGTCATCGTCAGTTTCCTCAACTTCAGCATCTTCTGCTTCTTCTTCGACTTCATCTGGGATATGCAATTCAGCATCAACATGCTCCACCTCAACAGGAATCTCTACCTGTTCCAGCTCTTCGTCAGATGTTTCTGTACTTCGACCAACATCATCAGTTTTCTTAAAATCCATTTCAGCTTCATTGAAAACAACATCTCGACTGGTGATACACCTCCTGTGACCTGGCTCTAGGCACCATAGCCTATAAGCTTTGACTCCTTCTGGGTATCCCATGAACATGCATTTCAGAGCTCTAGGTTCGACCTTGTCTTGCCTAATGTGAGCATAGGCTACGCAGCCAAATACTCTCAGTTTGTCGAGATCTGGTGGATGTCCCGACCAAACTTCTTCAGGTGTCTTCATATCTAACGCTGTCGAAGGACATCTATTTATCAGATATGTTGCTGTCGAAACAGCCTCAGCCCAGAACACCTTCTTTAACCCCACACTAGTCAACATGCATCTGACTCTCTCCAAAATAGTTCGATTAAATCTTTCAGCCAAACCATTTTGCTGTGGAGTACCTGCAGTAGTTCTGTGCCTTGCAATACCAAAGGCAGCACAAAAACTGTCGAATGCCTCATTGCAAAATTCAAGGCCATTGTCGGTTCTCATCCTCTTGACCTTTCTGCCTGTCTGATTTTCAACCAGAGTCTTCCAACTTTTGAAATTCTCAAAAGTTTCATCCTTAGTCTTCTGGATGAATACCCATAATTTTCTGGAATAATCATCTACTATGGATAGAAAATACCTTGCTCCTGAATGTGATGGACACCTTGCAGGCCCCCAAAGATCAGCATGGATGTAATCAAGGGATCCATGTGTTCTTTGTTTGCCTTTGTTGAACTTCACTCTGCAAGATTTTCCAAGTACACAGGGTTCACAAAACTTCAGCTTTTCGACTTTGTCTCCACCAAGCAGATTTTGTTTCCCTAATTCGACCAGACCCCTTTCACTGACATGGCCCAATCTCATGTGCCAGATTTCTGTCTTCGACAAAGGTTTCGTGGATACAACATTTGTCGAACCACTTACAACTTCAGCCTCAAGGGTATATAAGCCTTGTTTCTTCACGCCTCTCAAGACTTCCTTCGACCCCTTCATGACTCTTAGGATACTTTTCTCTCCTTGGAAAACATATCCTTTCTTGTCGAATTCACCGAGAGAAAGCAAATTTCTCTTCAAATCAGGAACATACCTGACTTCAGTCAACAACCTTATTGACTCATCATGGAGCTTGAATCTCACAGATCCAACACCTGCAATCTTGCAAGCCTTGTTGTTTCCCAGCAATACTGATCCACCATCTTGATCACATAATTCCTCGAACAAGTCTTTGTTTGGAGTCATGTGCCAAGTGCAACCTGAATCCATAATCCACTCCTTCTTAGAGTCACTGCTTGAAACCACAAGAACATCAGATGATTCGAAATCATCTTGAACAATGGCAGCGTTGCCATTATCCTTACCTCCATGATATTTCAGGCGTTCAGGGCACACCTTTCTTGTGTGACCCTCCTTCTTACAATGGTAGCACCGAATGCCAGATGCTTCGCCACTGTAAGTCTTCGACTGGCTTTTGCCTTTCTTCTTGTCGAACTTACCATCCTTTCGTAAGAGTTTTCCTTTAACGGCCAAACCTTCGCCAACAGTCGAAGGTTTATGCTCCTTTCGTTCATTCAAGTCCTTAGAGTACAAGGCTGATTGAACTTCTTCAAACGTCAGGGACTCCCTTCCATACAAGAGAGTTTCTTTGAAGTGAGCATGTGATCGAGGCAAAGAACACAATAGTAACAGCGCTTGATCTTCATCATCGATCTTCACATCAATATTTTCAAGATCAAGAATCAGCTTGTTGAACATATCCAACTGCTCAGCCAATACTTTGTCTTCAATCATCTTGAATGAATACAAAGCTTGCTTCAGGTAGAATCGATTTACCAGCGATTTGGTCATATACTAACTTTCAAGTTTCACCCATAACCCTGATGCCGTCGTCTCCTTTGATACCTGCCGGAGAACCTTATCACCAAGGCTCAACAAAATTGCGCTGTGTGCTTTCTCGATCATATTTGTCTTCTCCGCTGCCGTCAATTCTGCATTCATGGCTGCCTCTCCCTTCAACGCTTCCAAACAACCCTGCTGAACCAGTAGGGCTTTCATCTTCAAGCGCCACAGACCGAAATCATTCACTCCGGTGAACTTTTCAATCTCATACTTTGTTGAAGGCATCTTCTCCACGCTCACCGCACCAATTTGTTGTGAATTGAATACCAAGAACAAAGTATAATAGGGAATTAGGGAGGAGAAGAAGAACACAAGAATTGGTTATAACTGCTATTCTTTCACTTTCTCTTAAAACAAGATTACAAGTTTACAAGAATAACAAATAACCTCTCTCACCCTAAATTAGGATTTGCAGCTTAGCAATGATGAGAGACTAGTATGCTATTTATAATAAAACCTAACATACTAACTAATGGGCTTTTTCAGCAAGGCCCATTACACAAGCCAACTTAATACACAAGCTAACTTAACAAATTAGGGTTTAAACACTAAAACCTAATTTAACATGCTAACAACTCTAGCATCTTCGACATCTGCATGCTAGACCCATCTTCGACTACAGCATGCACACTTCGACACCAGCATGTGAACAATCCTTCGACTTCATGCTTAACTCTGTCGAACTGTCGAACCAAGAAGCTACCATTCGACAATACTAGAGTTCGATCCAATATCTCACAGCTTATGTGATGAGAATGTTGTGTACAATATTGTGGATAATTCATAGAGTGGATTATTGTGATATGCTAAATATTAAGATGGTAGAGATGATCTTAATTGCATATGTTTGTTAACATTGTACATACATTCATATCATGGTGTGCCTTGAAACAAAGGTGGTTTGCTTTGAAACAAAAGCGAGGCTTAGATTCTAGAGTGAATCGGAAGCGGTAAACTATATGTTTACGTTTGGTGGGCTTTGGTCTTGTCCGGATCGAAAGCGTGGCTTGGATTCTAGACATTGAATCGGAAAGCGGTGAAACCTTGGGTTCACAATTTGGTACCACATGCATCGCGTCACATATCTTGCATTGAGTCACATTAAAATTATGCGATAATTGAGTGTGTGAAGTTGATGTAGTTGTGATATGTGTATGAGTTTGATAGTTGAGACGGGTGGAGTTTGAATACATACTTGACAAAATGTGTGAATATGTGATAACTATGATTGTGTGCTTTCTTGAGAATATAATAGTAGAATTGAAATATTATACTATTTAAGCATGTGGTATATTCGATAACATGTGAAATATGTGTTGATTACTATTATCTATTTTGTTTTACATAGTATGACTAATTACTTGAAGTGTTGAATTAACCGTTATATTCTGTTATACTTTCTTCATAATGGTTCGTACTCTCACCCTTCTGTTTTAATGTTGCCCTCGTTTGGCGACATGCAGGTTCTGGAGTTTAGTAGCCGTGTGTGACCTAGCCGGAGGTTCTTCCTTGGTTATTGGAGACTAGGTAGTGAGTCGATGCTCTGGTCATGTAACACTGGGTAGACTAGGTGTATTGAACTCATGTTATATTTGCGTATGTATTATGCTATGACTTGTGAACTATTTATTGGTGACATGTCTTTTGAGAGGCTTACAAGCCAAACCTTTTGATTATGTTTTATGTCGAATTGAGACTATTAGTCGATGTATGATCATGGTATGGGACATGAATCATTATGAATCACATGAGTATCATATTTTTCCGCTGTGAATGCATATCCAGGTTAAATTGTGATTTTATATTGAGTGTTATTAAAATGACCAGGAGTATTGTGCTGTATAGATAAATGCTGTCAGTTTTTTTAAGGTTTTTAGTTCTTCTAAAAGCATCGATGTGACGCCCTTTTGAATTATATGCATGTTATTCTCTGATTATATGTTAAATATTTTGGGTATAAAAAGGGGTGTTACATTAGTGGTATCAGAGCATGGTCGACCATTTGGTCAATAGTAGTTAATGTTTTCTTATCTTGTTGTATTTGATTTGTGTATCTGACACAATCGATACTGTTTGTCTGGTTGTTTGGTTGTTTAGAACGATGGTTGCAGGAAGGAATGATGATGCTATTGCTAAGGCATTGGCGATGTTGGCTGGTGCTATTGGTCAGATCCCTCCAGCGAATGCGGGTAACCGGAACGGGGATGATGATGAGTACCGTGCTTTAGGGAGATTCCAGAGGAACAATCCTCCTGTCTTTGAGGGTGAACATGAACCTGACAAAGCTCAAGCTTGGCTGAAGGCGATTGAGAAAATATTCAGAGTTATGAACTGTACTGATGCTCAGAGAGTGCAGTTTGATACTCATATGCTGGAAAAGGAAGCTGAAGATTGGTGGAACAACACTCTTCAGAGGTCTGAAGAAGATGGCATTGAGGTTACTTGGGATCTTTTCCGTGATGTCTTCTTAGAGAACTATTTTCCTGAAGATTGTCGTGGGAAGAAAGAGGTGGAATTCCTTGAGTTAAAGCAAGGAAATGGTAATGTTGCTGTTTATGCCGCTAAATTTCAGGAGCTTATCAAGTATTGTCCTCACTATAATACCGCTAATGTTGAGAGATCAAAATGCTTGAAGTTTGTGAATGGCTTGAGACATGATATCAAGAAGGCTATTGGTTACCAACAGATTACCCGTTTTACTGAATTGGTTAACAAGAGTCGGATTTATGATGAGGATAGTAGAGAGAGTGCTTCTCTCTACAAGAGTTTGAAAGGAAAGAATCAGGATCGTGGGAAACCGTATGATGACAAGAGGAAACAAGCTGGTTTTAGCAAGAAGCCAAGTTGGGGAGGATCTTCTACTCCACTTAAGTGCTTCAAGTGTGGTGTTGAGGGTCATAAAGCTGCTGAGTGCAAGAAAGAGGTTACTACTTGTTTCAAGTGTGGCAAGTATGGTCACATAGCTACTAATTGTAGAGGTGGTTCGAATGTGACTTGTTTCAATTGTGGAGAGAAAGGCCACGTTAGTACAAAATGTGACAAGCCAAAGAACGAGCAAGCAAAAGGAAAAGTGTTCGCATTATCTGGTGCGAGAGCCACAACTGATGAGAGGCTAATTCAAGGTACGTGCTTCATTAATGGTACACCTTTGATTGCTATTATTGATACTGGTGCGACACATTCTTTCATTTCCTTGGATTGTGCTAGAAGATTGAATCTTGTATTATCTGATATGCGTAGAAGTATGGTTATTGATACACCTGCTATGGGTTCTGTTTCTACTTCTTATGTATGTCTGAATTGTCCATTGAGTATCTTTGGTAGAGGTTTTGGGATCGATTTAGTTTGTCTTCCTTTAGAACAACTTGATGTGATTTTGGGTATGAATTGGTTGGAATTTAATCGTGTGTATATCAACTGTTTTGATAAGACGGTCATCTTCCCTGAGAATTGTATTAAAGAAGATTTATTCTTGTCCGCTAAGCAAGTCGACGAATCAGTTCAAGGTGGAGCTGAATTGTTCATGTTGTTAGCAACCTTAGATGTGCGAGAGAAGAGAACCATTGAGGAATTGCCTATAGTTTGTGAATTTGCGGAGGTATTTCCTGATGATATAATTGATTTACCACCAGAACGAGAAGTTGAGTTTTCGATTGATTTAGTTCCTGGAACTAGTCCTGTATCGATGGCTCCATATAGAATGTCCGCTTCAGAGTTGAAAGAATTGAAGAGTCAACTTGAAGAATTGCTTGAGAAGAGATTTAATCGTCCTAGTGTATCGCCGTGGGGTGCACCTGTTCTTTTGGTCAAGAAGAAAGAAGGTTTGATGAGATTATGTGTTGATTATAGACAATTGAACAAAGTGACGATTAAGAACAGATATCTACTTCCGAGAATCGATGACTTGATGGATCAGTTGGTTGGAGCATGTGTGTTTAGCAAGATTGATTTGAGGTCTGGTTATCATCAGATTCGCGTTAGAGCTGAGGATATTCATAAAACTGCTTTTCGGACGAGGTATGGTCATTACGAATATTCTGTGATGCCGTTTGGTGTGACTAATGCACCTGGTGTGTTCATGGAATATATGAATAGGATCTTTCATGACTACCTGGATAAGTTTGTTGTGGTATTCATTGATGACATCTTGATTTACTCTAAGAGTGAGGAAGAGCATGCTGAGCATTTGAGGGTTGTTTTGTCCGTGTTGAAAGAGAAGAAGTTGTTTGCTAAGCTATCTAAATGTGAGTTTTGGTTAAGTGAAGTAAGCTTTCTCGGGCATGTGATTTCAAGTGGAGGTATTTCTGTTGATCCTTCGAAGATTGAGGCTGTATCCCAATGGGAGGCACCTAAGTCTGTTGCTGAGATTAGAAGCTTTCTTGGTTTGGCTGGTTATTACAGGAAGTTCATTGAGGGGTTTTCGAAGTTGTCGTTACCGTTGACGCAGTTGACTAGGAAAGGTCAAGCCTTTATTTGGACTTCGCAGTGTGAAGAGAATTTCCAAGAACTCAAGGGAAGATTAACTTCTGCTCCCATTTTGATTTTGCCAGATCCGTTAGAACCTTTTGTGGTTTACTGTGATGCTTCTTTGTTGGGATTGGGAGGTGTTCTAATGCAAAGAGGACAAGTTGTAGCTTATGCTTCAAGGCAACTCAAAGTTCATGAGAGGAATTATCCTACGCATGATTTGGAGTTGGCAGCTGTGGTGTTTGTGTTAAAGCTTTGGAGACATTATTTGTTTGGATCAAGGTTTGATGTGTTTAGTGATCACAAGAGCTTGAAGTACTTGTTCGATCAGAAGGAGTTGAATATGAGACAAAGAAGATGGTTGGAGTTCTTGAAGGACTACGATTTTGGTTTAAACTATCATCCTGGTAAAGCGAACGTTGTAGCCGATGCATTGAGTAGGAAGTCATTGCACATGTCTATGTTGATGGTTCGAGAGTTTGAATTGTTGGAACAATTTAGAGACTTGAGTTTGTTATGTGAAGAGACTTCTAATGGTGTGAAGCTTGGCATGTTGAAGCTTACTAGTGGTATTTTGGATGAGATTCGAGAGGGACAGAAATCTGATTTGGGTTTGGTTGATCGATTCACATTGATCAATCAAGGCGAAGGTGGTGACTTTCGAATTGATGAGAATGGTATTATGAAGTGTCGTGATCGAGTTTGTGTTCCAGATGTTGCGGACTTGAGAAAGAGGATTCTTGAGGAAGGACATAGAAGTGGTTTGAGTATTCATCCTGGCGCTACTAAAATATATCAAGATCTGAGGAAAATGTTTTGGTGGCAAGGTATGAAGAAGGACATAGCAGAATTTGTGTATTCTTGTTTGACTTGTCAAAAGTCAAAGATTGAACATCAAAAACCGTCTGGTTTGATGCAACCGTTATCTATTCCCGAGTGGAAGTGGGATAGTATCTCGATGGATTTTGTTTCAGGTTTACCGAGGACATCGAGTAATTGTGAGGCAATTTGGGTCGTTGTGGATAGATTGACTAAATGTGCTCATTTTATTTCGATGAGGATGGATTATTCAATGGAGAGACTTGTTAAGTTATACATCGAAAGAATTGTGTGCTTGCATGGTATTCCGTCGAGTATTGTTTCGGATAGATATCCGAGGTTCACTTCGAGATTTTGGGAAGGTTTCCAAAGCGCATTGGGTACGAAGTTGCGTTTGAGTTCGGCGTATCATCCGCAAACCGATGGACAAACGGAGAGGACTATTCAATCACTTGAGGATCTCTTAAGATCTTGTGTTTTGGAACAAGGAGGAAATTGGGATAGTTTCTTGCCTTTGATCGAGTTTACTTATAACAACAGTTTTCATTCAAGCATTGGAATGGCACCTTTCGAAGCGCTTTATGGTGAAGGTGTAGAACTCCTTTATGTTGGTATGAGTCGAGAGAGAGTGCTGTGGTTGGACCCGAATTAATTCAAGAGACTACGGATAAGATTAAGATGATTCAAGAGAAGATGAAGGCTTCTCAAAGTCGCCAAAAGAGTTACCATGATAAGAGGAGGAAGACTCTTGAATTTGAGAAGGATGATCATGTGTTTCTTCGTGTTACGCCAATAACGGGAGTTGGTAGAGCGTTGAAGTCACGTAAGTTGACACCACGTTTTATTGGTCCTTACCAAATTTCGGAAAGGGTGGGTGAAGTAGCTTATCGGATTGCGTTGCCACCGTCTCTTTCTAATCTCCATGATGTGTTCCATGTGTCTCAATTGAGGAGATATATTGCGGATCCATCGCATGTTGTTCAGTTGGATGATGTTCAAGTAAGAGATAATTTGACGGTTGATACAACACCTATGCGAATTGAAGATCGTGAAGTGAAGAAGCTTCGTGGTAAGGAGATCGTTTTGGTGAAAGTGGTATGGGGCGGAGTCACCAATGGCAACATCACTTGGGAACTCGAGGATAAGATGAGGGAATCGTATCCGGAGTTATTTGTTTGAGGTAATTTTCGAGGCCGAAAATCTTTTAAGTTGGGGAGAGTTGTAACAACCCGTTTTTTTTATAGTATTTATTTTATTATAATATTTTATATTTTTAGAGTGTTAATTAATTATTTAATAGTTATGAGATTTAATTATTAATTTAATTAATTAAACTTGAGTGCATTTGTGTTTAATAGAATTAATTAAGTTATTAGAGAGTTAGATTAATTGGGCCTATTTATTAGAGTAATAAGCAATTGGGGGGGTGTTATTAATTTTAAAGCCCAAAATAATAAATAAAGATAGTGATAGAGGAAACAAGGGGTAGAGACATCATTTTATCAATTTGCTGGTTTTTGAAGAATAGAAGTGGAGGAGAGGAACAAGAAGAGGAACTAGGGTTTTGGAGGAGAAAACAAGAGGTAAGGGGGAGAATCCCTAATCATTGTGGGCTAGTATAATGGGGTAATTGGTAGATTAACATTTATATTTATCCATAGTTAATCTTATAAAATGTGTGGTTTAATTTTGTTTAGTAGAGTAGAATCTGTTGACAAATTGAAATTAAAAAAAAAAATGCCGGAAATGAGTGTTCCTGTGTTCATAAAATTTTGAGGCTGGAAATGAGACACCGGATGATGTCATGCTACAGTGACGGACGGAGTGTATGCTGGATAGCGACACTGTTTAATGTGTTTAATAGAAACTGTGTCTGTTTCATCCCTTGCATTTCGCTACAGTGACTAGTTTTACTCACATGGTCACATGAACTCACACTTTTTCTTTTATTATTGAATTAAAACGCCCTGTTGTTGCTGGACTATTGGTCATTTAGAAATGTGAAGCACCAATACCATTAATGGTTAGAAGTGCTACTGCTACTAGTTACTTGCCTAATTAATTCAAAACGTGAACCATGGCATGAGTTATGGAATGGAGAAATGTTGCTGTTAACTTGCTATTGGCTAATGAAACCATGAGTCACCAATATACTTTATTGATAGAAAGGCTCATGCTACTAGCCATTGGTCCCATGTGAAAACGTGAGATACATATCATATTTATTGATAGAAATGGCTACTGTTCACAGCTTTTGGCCAAGTAATAATTTTGTGAATCACCAATTCATTTTGTCAATAATTTTATTGGATGGAAATCATTACTTAAATTACTTTATTTATGGAAGTGACTACTGCTATAGCTATATGTGCAAGTATGGTACTATGAACATGAGGCTCTCATATATTTAGTGAATGAAGTGCCACTTAAAGCTATTGGTTGGTCAGTTAGAAAAAAAACGTGAAACACCTTTTGCTGTTGGATGAACATGTAACCGTGATACATCTTTGACAAATAAGAGTGTGGGGTTCCAATACATCTTAAGGCTATTGCACATAGGTTGTCAATTAGAAAGAAATGTGAATACCATCATACATCATGGTGAAAAACGTGAAGTACATATACATTAACTAATAAATTGATATGTTCCTTGATTTTCCAAAGTTGACATTTTTATGAGTAGTTAGATAGTATACTTATAATGGCTTCTTAGTTTATTATGAAAAAAGTAAATTCTATATAATTGATAAATTGTGAATTAGTATGTGATTATATTAATTATTAGTGTTAATTGAAATGGTGGATTAGAATTAGATGTTGATTATTATATGTGGATAATGCTTATGTGATGAGAATGTTGTGTACAATATTGTGGATAATTCATAGAGTGGATTATTGTGATATGCTAAATATTAAGATGGTAGAGATGATCTTAATTGCATATGTTTGTTAACATTGTACATACATTCATATCATGGTGTGCCTTGAAACAAAGGTGGTTTGCTTTGAAACAAAAGCGAGGCTTAGATTCTAGAGTGAATCGGAAGCGGTAAACTATATGTTTACGTTTGGTGGGCTTTGGTCTTGTCCGGATCGAAAGCGTGGCTTGGATTCTAGACATTGAATCGGAAAGCGGTGAAACCTTGGGTTCACAATTTGGTACCACATGCATCGCGTCACATATCTTGCATTGAGTCACATTAAAATTATGCGATAATTGAGTGTGTGAAGTTGATGTAGTTGTGATATGTGTATGAGTTTGATAGTTGAGACGGGTGGAGTTTGAATACATACTTGACAAAATGTGTGAATATGTGATAACTATGATTGTGTGCTTTCTTGAGAATATAATAGTAGAATTGAAATATTATACTATTTAAGCATGTTGTATATTCGATAACATGTGAAATATGTGTTGATTACTATTATCTACTTTGTTTTACATAGTATGACTAATTACTTGAAGTGTTGAATTAACCGTTATATTCTGTTATACATTCTTCATAATGGTTCGTACTCTCACCCTTCTGTTTTAATGTTGCCCTCGTTTGGCGACATGCAGGTTCTGGAGTTTAGTAGCCGTGTGTGACCTAGTCGGAGGTTCTTCCTTGGTTATTGGAGACTAGGTAGTGAGTCGATGCTCTGGTCATGTAACACTGGGTAGACTAGGTGTATTGAACTCATGTTATATTTGCGTATGTATTATGCTATGACTTGTGAACTATTTATTGGTGACATGTCTTTTGAGAGGCTTACAAGCCAAACCTTTTGATTATGTTTTATGTCGAATTGAGACTATTAGTCAATGTATGATCATGGTATGGGACATGAATCATTATGAATCACATGAGTATCATATTTTTCCGCTGTGAATGCATATCCAGGTTAAATTGTGATTTTATATTGAGTGTTATTAAAATGACCAGGAGTATTGTGCTGTATAGATAAATGCTGTCAGTTTTTTTAAGGTTTTTAGTTCTTCTAAAAGCATCGATGTGACGCCCTTTTGAGTTATATGCATGTTATTCTCTGATTATATGTTAAATATTTTGGGTATAAAAAGGGGTGTTACACACCTCACCCAATGAATTGTTCTCTTTTCCTTTACTCCCCCCCACAAAAACTTGTTTTGAATGCTAGTGAATTTTTTCACTATTTTGCTAGGAGCTTTAAAAAGCACCCTTTTTAATCTACCCGCCAACAACTTAGCCACCACCTTATACATGCATCCCACCAAACAAATAGGCCTATAATAATCCAAAGTTAAAGGATTAGTAACTTTTGGGATTAAGGAAAGAAAAGATGAAGTAATGGCGTTTGATATAGATCTTCCGTCAAACACATGATTAAAGTACTTCACAAAATCGAGTTTAATGAAATACCAACATTTCTTAATGAAAAGAAAAGAATACCCATCCGGACCCGGACTTTTATCTCCCCCACAATCCCACACCGCTTCCTTAATTTCTTCTTCTAGAAAAGGTTTTTATAAATTCACCACTTCTTCCGCACTAATGGCATTAAAAGGGATACCATCCAACACCGGTCTAACCCCATCCGTTTCCAAGAATTTAAAACCAAAATCGTTCCAAACCTCTTCTTTTACATCATCCACCGTCTCTTTCAAGCCTCCGGATGTAAGAATCAGGCCTAAATGATTTTGACTTCTTCTTTGCTTCATCACCTTGTGAAAGAAACCGCTATTAGCATCTCCCTCTTTAAGCCACTTAGATCTAGATTTTTGAATAATCATATTCTCCTTAATCCTTAAGTTCTTCCAAAAATTACCACTAGCCTCCTTTCTCAAGTCGAGATTGTCAATAAAAGAAGGACTAGAAACCGAATCCAACTTTTCATCCGCTAAATTAATATTGCGCACACACTCTTCTAATTCCAAATCTATCTTCCCAAACACCTCTTTATTCCACACCTTAAGTTTGTCTTTCAAGATCCTAAGCTTTTCCTTCAAGACGAAATCACCTCTACCTTCCACATCTATACTTTTCCATTCCTTCTCCACAAAAGGTAGGAAAGAATCCAAAGAGAACCATTCGTTGTTGAATTTAAAAGGTTTAGGACCCCAATTGGCAATATCCGTCTTAATCCATATCGGACAATGATCCGAAATATCTCTCTCCCCAATCAATTGTCCAACCACCCCCCATCTATTGATAGCAACACTAGACAAAAGAAATCTATCGATTCTACTTTTCGCCTTACCATCTCCACTAAACCAAGTGTATTTTTTCCCGTTGCATGGAATGTCCACCAACGAAGATTTATCAATGAATTCCGTGAATAATTCCGCCTCCCTATTATTAACCAAACCTCCTTTACCCTTTCTTTCCTTTCCATCCTTCACCGCATTAAAATCCCCACCCACAATCCACTCACCATCTTTGTACTTTTCCTTCAAGGATAAAAGATCCTCCCACAAAGCCTTCTTTTTGGGAAAGTCGCAAGAAGAGTACACATTAATTATGTAATAAAGGTTAAGATCCCACTTCAATTTGATCCCCAAGAAACCTTCACCTTTGAAGCTAAACAAAACTTCCATTTTCTCATTATTCCATAAGGAAAGCAAACCCCCCGATCTACCTCTCGAATTCGAGTAAGAATAACCAACCTCCGAAGAAGCCCAAAAACTCTTAGCAATCTCCTCATTCATGCTTGACGCCTTAGTTTCTTGAATTAGAAAAATATCTGCTTTGCCTTTTTTGATTAAAGAATTAATCCTCCTCCTTTTGAGTGCATTCACTCCCCCTCTAATATTCAACGATCCTATAATCATTGGAACACACTAAAAGACTCCTTCCTAGCTTCCTCTTCTTTTCCTTCCCTCTTCTCCAAGGTATTTAATAAAGAAACAAGGTTACTCCGCCCCTTCACGTCTACCACCCCCAACGCCACAATAGCCGACCAAAGTTTTTCACTCACATTATTCTTCAAAAACTCCCATTGTCTATCGTTACTTCTCCGGATATCGAATTCCTCGATCACCACTACCAGCCCCTTTAGAAAAATTGGCTCTGTCAAACTCCTTTTTTTTATCCTTACAGCTCCCTCCTTTGACAAACTTATTGCTAGACTTACTTCCTCCTTTGCCTTCAATCTTACCTATACCTCCCATATCTTTCAAGAATCTCCATTTAATTTTTTTCCCACCTAACCTATCCATCTGCCTCTCCTTCATCTTCTTACCATCACTTACCTCCAATAACTCTTCATCATCCACAAGTTTCAACACAGATCCTGAGTTGCGAATGTGCACAACAGCCGCATCAAAATTTCCATTTGTATCCACGGAATTAGGGGCCAAAACAGAATCAGCGGCGCTACCCCTACTCTCCACCAAACCGTCCGCTGAGACACTCATCGAAATTGATTTAGGAATGGAATGTCCACCCCGGCACCACCAGTTGAAGCAGCAGCACTCCACACCTCAACCAACGCCGCACTACACTTCAATGGTGACAAAACAGTTCTCTCGACCCCCTGCAGTTCAGTACTGGAATTGACCGAAACCGCAGCATGAAGGCCACTGCACACCTTCAGAAAACCGCTGCCTCCCGCTACTGTATTAGACTTACCCAAATGTCCCAACCCAAACAACTCACCGCCCTTTCCATCAATAGAATCAGTGAATAATTCAATTGAATCAACAGGGGAAGTTGATCAAATAAAAGCATTGTCATCTAAACAGTCATCACTGATAAAATCCTCAGAGTCAGAAGAGACACGGGAAGTATGAATGTTCGACGTACCTGCATCGTAGCGGAGTTGGCCCAAAGAGTCTTCCCTCACTGTCAACCGATATCTCTTGTTATCAACATTGACTTGAATCGATTCAGGACATAAGAAATCCGAGGACACTCGCAGCATAATTCTTGCGACATCGAAACATCTACCCGCCGCTGTATTCTCATCAACACATATAAAAGATCCCCAGAACTCTGCCAGTTTCACAAAAAATTCAAAATCCCACGCGTGAACCGGGATGCCGTAAATTCTGATCCAAACAACACGACTCGCATCAATCACACCTTCTTCCCATTTCTTGACCTCACTGAACCAAGTATTCCACCACGAAACCTCCTTACCTATGAAATCCTCTACATACCCCTGTTCCAACTCTTACAGCAAGCAGAGATTGCCTCCGAGAGGCGAGACTTTGACAGCGTAAATACCTTCCAACTCCATCTGAATTTGAATGTTGTATGCGGCACCCGGAATTAAAACTTTCCCCACAAAAGCCCTTTTGAATCTCTCCCTATTCTTAGAAGAAGAAGAGAAAGATACTAAGGCCGTAACCGTCTTCTCAACAACACCTTTGCTACCGCCATCAGACAATACTTCCGCAAATGAACGCGCGTCTCTATAGCCAAACCCCTCACCTCTGTTATCTCTTCGCACACCAAACCCCCTCTTCCTGACAAAATCACCACCTCCTCCTTGAGAAATAATGCCTCTCTGAAATCTAGGAAGATTGACATGAATCTTCTTTCCTCCTATTAGGATATTGTCCAAACGAACCGCCAGCATCTTCCCGTCACCTTCAACATCCACGAAGCGAGCAAAGCCAAAACGTTTGCCGACATTGTTCCTCCTTGGCGCAATAGAAACCTCAACAACCTTACCCACACAACCGAAAAGATCGAATAAATCCTTGGCCGAGTGAGAATCAGGAAACTCCGATACATAGAAGGATTGAACATCCTGCTTGACGCCATCTTTGGGAAGATTAAGACTTCTCCCTCCCCAAGGAAAACAATCCCAACTAGACCGACCCTTCTTGACAGAACGATCATACGACACTCTCGTCCAACCGCCGCCTTGAGTTCCTCCTCGCCCACCAAACATGGAAAACGAAAACAGATCCCCAACCTAAGAAAAGAGAGATTAGAAAAAACAGAAAATCGCCGGCGGAGAGCACGGCGCACCGAAGAAGCGGAAAAGCGGAACCCCTAAACCCAGAATCGCCCCTTGAACGCGACCCTTTAAATAAAAGTTGTTTCAAAGTTTTAGAATTGTTTGATCCTTTCTATCCCTTTCTTGTTATTATTCGGTTGCCGTGTTTTTTTTTTTTAATTTATTAAAGAAAATTTCATTCCAAAACAATTCAAACTATCCTTGTATCCTTATGTTTTTCTTACCATTAAAATTCATTTAAATTTTAATTTAAACATGGTTTATTGATCAATCTAAAAAATGATTAAATTTAATTTAAGAAAACATGTAGAGCATATTCACGGTGTTTTCAAATCAAAGTATATAGGGCCACATTTTATGATTAGTCCTACTGCATTTGCAGGTGCAACAATTGTTCGGATAATATTATTAAATTAATGGGATATCCTTGATTTCGCATAGGTATTGGTGTGTTACGTATATTTATTTCGAAAATGTAATAAGAATGAAAGGAAATAAAAGTAAAATTACGTAACCCAAAAGCCTTTATCATTTTTTTTAAAGATAAATTTTTTATTATATTTGGATCATAAATATAATTTTTCAAACTATACAAATATTTGGATCAACCATATATTTTTTTAATGTAAATATTATTTTTGTTTCGACATTATTTATAAAAATACTTTTAATAAATACATTTTTTTCCATTTAAAAAAATAATAAGATTTACTCATTAATTTAAAAATATTTTAAAATAATAAATAAGAAACATATATTTTCGCACATTTGAATATTTAAACTAAATTATAGAATATATATATATATATATATATATATATATATATATATATATATATATATATATATATATATATATATATATATATATATATATATATATATATATATATATATATATATATATTACATTAACTAGTGGAAAACCAACAAAATTAAAAATTAAAAAATTAATGGAAAAAGGAAAAAAAGTAGACTGCAAGATTATTGTATACATTTGGACTATAGTTTATTAAAATATTAAAAAAATAAAAAGTTAGTAGTATAATTCATAAGTTTTACTTTTATTTCTTTTAATATTACAAAAATTAAAATAACATGTGCGTTCGCACGGATGTTGGAATGATTACGTGTGCGTTCACATGGTATTGATGTGTTACCTGTTCGTGCGTTCGCACTAATTTTAACATGATTACTCCTATGTCCACACGGTACTGGTGTGGTAAACGTACATCCATACGGATACTGGTATGATACACACATTTTTATTTTCAAAATATAATAAAAATGTAAATAAAAAAAATAGTTTTACTAAAAAGGTTTATTATTATTTTTAAAAGACATATTTTTAAAATTAAAAAAATTGTATCAATTTTTTAAAAAAGACAGCAATAATATAAACTTCAAATATTCATATATTATCTTAAAAATTCTTGTATTTGAAACTAAAAATAATTTTAAAATTAAGATATTAAATACATAAATAATTAAAAAACAACATGTTTTTCTCGTGTTTGGATTCATATATTTTTTTAAATATTTTTTAATTGTGCAGAAAATGTAATAATATGTGTTCACACATATTTTGGCCCGACTACCTATGCGCTCACACGTTGCTGGAGTGTTACCCATGCGTTCACACTGATTTTTGCCTGGTTATCCGTGTGTTACACGGTACTGGTGTGCTATCTATGCGTTCATACGAATTTTGGTCTGGTTACCCGTGTGTTCATACAGTACTGATATGTTACCCGTATGTTACCCGCGCGTTTATACGGGTACTGATGTGGTATTCAAGCTTTTTTGACATACATCCTTTCCAATGTTACTTTTATTTCTACCACTGGTATATTACATGAATAATATAAGTCACCTTCTATAAAATTTTGATTTCTTATTGTAAATTCAAATTCAATTTTGAGAACATAAATATCATTTTGTCACTCATTCCATAAAATAAAATTGTTTTACCAAAATTATTTTACATTATTAATATATATTTCAATTTTTTATATATTATCATAAATAAAATATAATTTTAATATAATTAATTAGAAATAAATATTAGGATTAGGGATTTTGCATCTTAATAAAAAAGGGAGATTTTCACTCCGTTAAAAAGTTATTTTCCAACGTGCACATTTCCGAAGAATACATATTATTCCATTAGTCATTAACTATTAACTCATCAGGGACGGAGCTAGGATAAAAACTCAGGGGATTCCTATAATGAGTAAAATATACAAAGAAAAGTATAAAAAATATTAATGACATACATAATAAAAATGTACTAGTATTTCAATTACAACTCAAAATTTCAAATCACAAATTCATAATTATAGTTACAGTCAGTTGAATTGAAAATTACAAGTAATAATAAGTTGAATTAAAAATTACAGTAAGTTGAACTGAAAATCACAAATTCACAATTATAATCACAAATCCAATTAATAGTAGTATAAGTAACAAAAAGAAATTGGAATGAGATGTAAGTTGAATTCAAAATTTTGCAATAGCAGTAAGTTTAATTCAAAATCCAATTGAATATTACAAGTTAGTAACAAAAAGAGTTAATTAATAGCAGTAAGTTGAATAGAAAATTATCATTAAAACTTACAAAAAATTGGAATGAGATGATGTTGGCTCTGGCTGGTGGGACTGCTTCCTTAGATTGGGATTTGGGAGTGTGGTTGCTGTGTTAAATCTAAAAGTAATAATAACAGTAAAAAAATAAAAATAGGGGAGGATAAATTGGTAAAAATGAAAAAAAAGAAAGAAAAGGGTATTCCAGGGAATACCCTATACTGTAACCCATTAGTCATTTTTTGACTTATTTTGAATCAATACGTATTTGATTATATAGCTATGTTTCATATTTCTAGTTACTTCTGTCATAATATGTTATAAGTTATCATATTATATGATAATAAGTTTCATTCATATAATCAACCTTACCCATTATGCAACTTCTCTTATTCCTCATAGCAAAATCATTATGCAACTTCTCTTATTCCTTATAGCAAAATCCATAGCTCATTGACCACAAAGAGAGCATCTAGTGTAAAGTGACTCATGTATTCTTCCGGTTTGAATGATCCTAATCGCACTGCATCAGGTTTTAATTCAACCGACGTGTCGCTTTCTTTAAACGTTTGGAATTTTATTTTTAATTCAACCTCTAGTTTTCCCGACTTCTTGCAATTCGAATACCGATATCAGCCCGTGCTCTGCTGCTTTCAAGCTTCACATAAACTCTAGAGATCCTGACCGGGCATATCAATCCTCAGACCATGAAACGCATCAACGACAACCATTGTGTCATTCCTACTTTTCATCAAACATATAGAGGGCAAACTCAGACATGCCTTAAATCGGTAAATAGAAACACAAAAATTCACATACAGTTACTTCCATTAGTAGCATAAAATTAAAAAAAAGCATACACGCTACCTTTAAGATCATGATAAGGATTGAATGCATGCTTAATACACCTGAGAGATGTGAGTAGAAAAAGATTTAGGAACCAATTAGTTGAACAATTTCAATTAGAATTTGTTTATAAAAGCAATGACAGTATGGGTAATATTTAATCGCCTATAAAGGAAAACAAAAACCAGAAAATGTATTTTGATTCCATCTAACAAAATGCTCACCTATAATGTTCTTTCACGGTTTTATATTTGCCATTTTGCAAATAAGCCCGAGCCAAGTTCCTTAATATCCTCAATATCTCTTGTTCAACAGTTTTTTGAATTTTCTTACCTTGAGATCTCGCTTGTTTTGTCGACCTTCCCACAAATCGGAAGGAAAAGTAATACATGTTCTATACAACAACCAAATGGATAAAAGGAAATGGTAGTCAGTAATAAAAATAAAATAGACCTCTAATTAAAAGAAAAAATAGCTCATTTACCTCCTTTTGTTGCTACACATATTATAAACATGCTTGTCCAAATAAGTAGTAGGTTTGACATGTCCCTTTGGCGGCAAGGACGTGAAATCAGTTTCAAACTTGCCAAAACCTACATAACATCAACAGTCAATAAAGATGGACACTTTAAGGGAAGTGAAAAATTATAGAAATAATAAAACCATAGAAGATTTTGTTTACGACGATTTTATTAATGCAAATCCAGCAGAACCAAGTAAAGGATATGTTTAGGAAGTCATAAAAAAATTTATTTTCACAGAAGATTTTATCTCTTAAAATCTTATGATATTATGCCACGCATAAATCATCCTTGCACTAAATTCACCACAAATCGTAGCATCAAAAACCGTAACTTTTCATGCATAAATAAAACATTAAACATACCGTGAAGAAGATCATAAACAACATGAGAGATGTTAACGAAAGTAAGAGCAAACAAAATAACTATAACATTGATTGTGCGATGTCGTGGAAAGTAAGAGCGGGAGAAACAACTTTATCGTTGATTTCGTTATGCGATTAAGGAGTAATGAATGAAAGGTCAGTAGATTTAGACCAAAGAGGAGTAGTTTCGAAGATTGGTCAGTTTCTGTGAACAAACTAAAATCACTCTGAATTCTAAAATGGCAAAACCATGACTATATTGGGTTGACACAAGGGTTTCTAGGTTCAAGAAAGAGAAAGAGAAGATGTGAAAAAATTAGGGATTCGGGTTTTGTCTCAACATTAGAGAAAGAGAAGAAAGTATAGAGGGATAGAGAGAGAGAGAGAGAGAGAGAGAGAGAGAGAGAGAGAGAGAGAGAGAGAGAGAGAGAGAGAGAGAGAGAGAGAGAGAGAGAGAAGATTATGAAAATTTTAATATTTGAATTAAAGTAGACATTGAGAAAAGAGGAAAAGAAGTTTAATTTGGATCAAGTGACATCATCAATCCATTCCAAACTAAATATCAAAGACAAAAAACCGCAACAATGTAATTGAAATAAAACTATATGACGTAATTAGTTGAAAAAAAGTTTTTTTTGAACATAAAATGTCCTCATTTTAGTGAGGTGTTGCAAGAAGGGCAAGGGTTAGAAAAGTATTTTTCTGGTACATGGATTTTCTTATATGGTAGATAAAATATATTAGTGTTATTATTAATATATAGCTCACTTTGTTATATATTTTCTTTAAAAAATTAACTTAATTAAAAATAATTTCAAAATAAAAATATTTTTTTTTTTTGAAAGCAAGAGATAAATATATTAAAAGGGAGAACAAAGGGTTCTCCAATCCTTTAACAAAGACAAACCGTCCACCTCCGAAACAAAAAAACAATATTACACCCAATTACAATTACGACATAAAAGACAATGGATCTTTGTAGAAATCGTAAAAACAACAATTGGAATGAGTAATATTGCCATAAGAAGACCACCTCCAAACCAAAAATTTAATGCTCCAAACCACATTATTTATATTCCACACTTCATTTTTAAAACAAATACCATTCCTTGTCAACCAAACAACCCAAGTTGTGGCTAACCAAAACACCCCCAATTTGCCGCTTTTAACCTTTGCACGGCTACACAAAGAATGCCATTCCACGAAAAAAGGGATGCAATCTTCCTCCTCCCAACCCGAAAATCCCACCCACGAAGCAATTTCCTTCCAAACCAACTTTATCACTATGCATTTAAAAAACAAATGTTCCGCCTCTTCCACATGAGAATCACAAAAAACACAATTTAAATTTGTATTTGCTACATTCATACCTCTATACACCAACAAATCTTTAGTAGGCAATCTATTCAAAAAAAGCCTCCACCCGAACGCTTTTATCTTGAACGGAACTTCCGCTTTCCAAATCAAATTGAAAGCTTCCTCACCCTTAATCGGAGGACCAAAAGGAATTCTCCTAGAAGCATATGAACCGTAACAAGAGGCAACCGTGTAACCTTTTTCCACATCCAACAACCAAACCGCATAATCCTTAGCATCCTTTAAACTACTCAAATTATCTAAAATATCCTTCAACCTCGAAAAGGAATTTAAAAAAACCGAATCCCTTCCAACCAACGAAATTCCAAGATCCCCCCATTTCCAACTTCCATTACACAACCCTCCCATACCCGCCACCGAAACCTTTTTTAGAGAAGAAGCGAAAAAAAGGTCCGGAAAAACCTCCTTTAAAATACCGTTATTCCACCAATATGATTCCCAAAACGGAGTATTAAAACCATTTCCAACTATGAATTTACAATTCGAAATTATGGGATCAATAATTAAAGGATTATATGACACATTACTAACCTTTAAAATATCTCTCCACCAAATCGAAGAAGATGCGTTCTTGAAAGAATCCGGACCACAAATTATTTGCATGCTCAAATCACCATATCGGGCCTTTAAAACATCCAACCATAAAGACTTGTTACCTTGCACTATCCGCCATCTCCACTTGTTCAAAAGAGCCATATTAAAATCGGCAATATTTTTTATTCCTAAACCACCTTTCACTTGAGGAAGAGTCACTCCTTTCCACCCCACCCAATGAATGTGTCGTTTTTCCTCCATCCCTCCCCAAAGAAAATTACTTTGTAATGCCGTTATCACTTTTACTACACTCGCCGGCATCTTAAAGAATGACATAGTAAAGATAGTAAGTGAGCTCAAGATCGACTTCAAAAGAGTGATCCTACCTCCAAGATTAAGAAATCTATTCTTCCATCCCGACAGTCTCTTCCTCATTTTCTCTACTAAAGGAGTCCAAGTCGCTTCCTTCCTAGGATTGCTTCCGATCGGAATACCAAGAAAAAGAAAGTTACTATTTTCAATCTTACAAGAAAGATAATAAGCCGCGGCATCCAAAAAAAGAGGAGACACATTTATCCCTATCAATTTACTTTTGTGGAAATTTATGCCTAGTCCCGAAACAAGTTCAAAAGATCTCAACACAATCTTTAAAGCCTTAACATGTTTCCAACTCCCCTTTCCTACCAACAAAGTATCATCCGCGAATTGTAAGATATCCACATCACACCTTCTTTTAATGTCAAAACTCTCAAATTCACCGATCTCAATGGATTTTCTAACTAGTCTCGCAAGAGCCTCCGCCACCAAAACAAAAAGAAAAGGAGATAAAGGATCACCTTGTCTTAGACCTCTATTGACAACAAATTCCTTAGTTGGACTACCATTGACCATCACCGACATAGTGCTCTTGAAAATCAATAATTCCATCCACCTCCTCCATTTAGCTCCAAAGCCCATTTTAACCAAAAGAGACCGAAGAAAATCCCACGAGACTTTATCATATGCCTTTTCAAAATCAACTTTAAAAAGTAAACAAGAACCTCCCTCCTTTTTCGCATAATCAACCACCTCATTAGCCACTAAAACTCCCTCTAATAATTGTCTACCCGGAACAAACGCACTTTGACAATGCGAGACTATCGAATTTAACACATGTTTCAATCTCCCCGCCAACACTTTTGCCACCACCTTATACATACAACCCACTAGACAAATAGGTCTATAATCATCCAAACATAAAGGATTCGGTCCCTTAGGAATCAAAGCTAAAAAAGAAGAAGTTATTACCTTAGCCAAATCTCCTTCCTTGAAGACATAATCAAAATACCTCAAAAAGTCGCTTCTCAAAATAGGCCAACATCTTTTAATGAAAAGAAAAGAATATCCGTCCGGACCCGGGCTCTTAGAATTTTCGCAACTTCCCATAGCCTTCATAATCTCCTCCTCTTGAAAAGGTCTCTCTAACCACTCCTTCTCATCCTCACTTATCCTATCGAAAATTAATCCGTCAAGAGCAATGGACCCAACGTCACTACCTCCAAATTTTCTAGAAAAATGATGCACTACTTCCTCTTTTATCCCGTCCACCGAATCCAACACACCTCTACTAGAGTTTAAAGGTCCAATGTGATTATTCCCTCTATTCTCCTTCATAACCTTGTGAAAAAAGCCACTATTAGCATCTCCCTCCTTAAGCCATCTCAATCTAGATTTTTGGATAATCATGTTCTCTCTAATTCTCAACCTTGACCAAAATCTACTAGTAGCTTCCTTTCTCTCTTTTATAATCTCGGGATGTAGATCTTCCGCTTCCACTTCCAACCTATCATCACCATGATTAATATCTCGAGCTCCTTCCTCCACATCCAAATCAATCTTACCGAACACCTCCTTATTCCACCACTTTAATCTACCTTTCAAACGGAAAAGTTTTTCTTTCAAAACAAAATCTCCTCTCCCTTCCACCTTAATATCATTCCACTCCTTTTCGATAAACGGATAGAAAGATTCGGAAGAAAACCATTCATTGTTAAATTTGAAAGGTTTTGGACCCCAATTTTCTTTGTCTACTTCCAACCAAATAGGACAATGATCGGAAATATCACGTTCGCCCACAAATTGCCCCACCACCCCCCACTCATTAACGGTGTTCTCCGAAATAAGAAACCTATCAATCCTACTCATAGAATTTCCATCCCCACTATACCAAGTGTATTTTTTTCCTTTGCAAGGAATATCCACCAACATGCTTTCTTCTATAAAATCCACAAATTCATTCATCTCTAAAGTATTAGAATTAGAATTCATTACCCCTCCCCTACCTCTTCTTTCTTGTCGACTCTTGGTTGCATTGAAATCTCCTCCCAATATCCATTCTCCGTCGTTATGAGCTTGTTTCAAGTCCAAGATCCTTCTCCACAAAATTCTTTTTTTTTTGAAAGATCACAAGAAGAGTATATATTAACCAAGTAGTAAACTTTATTAGACTTCAAAAACTTGATACCGAGATAACCTTCCCCCTTGAAACTAGACACCACCTCCACATTCTCTTCATTCCACAACGTTAAAAGTCCTCCCGATCTACCAACCGAATTGGAATACGAATACCCAATTCTATTATTCTTCCAAAAGCTCTTTGCCACCCAATCTTGCATGTCAACTAATTTAGTTTCTTGAATCATAAAGACTTCCACCTTGCTCCTAGAGATTAAAGCACTAATCCTTTTTCTTTTCAAAGGATTTCCCCCACCTCTAATATTCAAAGATCCTATTAACATAAAGAACCTTTTTTATTCTCCCTCCTACTAACCTTTCTAGACGTCGCATCCATTTCCAACACTTCTAACTTCTTCATAACCGATTCTTCCTCTCCATAATTAACCACACCCAAAGCTTCCATAGCTTTCCAAATTTTAGACCCCGCTTCACAATCTAAATTTCCCCACAGTCTATGATTGTTCCTCGCAATATCACTAAAATCACTAAAATTGGAAGAAGATAACTCCTGGCTAGCGCTTACCGAAATGATAGGAGCGGAATTAGCGGAAGCGCCTTTATTCATCTTCGAACCCCCTTCACCGATCTCAGACTTACTCTTACTCAACCTTGTACCATTGCCCTTCAAGTCCCTAACTTTGTTCTTATTAAGAGACAAAATAGCCTTTTTGTGAAGTGATCCTCCCACTTCTGAAATATTTCTGTGTGTTATTTTCCTCAAAGAATTCTTTTTCTTTTTCTTCACTTGGTGAATTGCTCCATCAAAAGTGTTTGGAAAACAGCGTGTTTCTCCCTGACCCTCCTTTTTAGAATCAACTCCTCCCCTAGCAAGGCTATGAAATTGCTTCATTGTCTCAGGAACACACGAAGATGCCACTGAAATAGAGTCTGACTCTTCTGTCCCTGCTTCCTTCCCAGTTGAAATATTACCCTGTACAGGCTTAATTACCGCGTCAGCTACTAAAAGCTTTGGAACATCACACAAGATCCCATCCCCCAGACTATGACCCTTTCCTTCAACACAACTGTCCGCAACAGTCTCAGCCCGTTCAACATTTCGGCCTTGCGCAATATCTCGCAAATCACCCTCCTCTGATGCCGGACTACCGATACCGTGTCCCTTCTCTCCTAACAGAACCTCTACATCCTCCGCAACATTCTGTTCAACGCATCGACCTTGCGGAATATCCCGAAAACCATCCTCACTCCTAACACCATCCTCATCCCGATAATCACCGTAATCGGATAAGAAATCAGAAGAAACCGATTCAGATTCAATGTCGGAACCAAAACCATGTACCTGAGAATGGCGCGATTGTACGACACGACCTCCGCCATCTTCCTTGATGACCAGATTGTATACTTTGTCATCTATCTCCACCAAATACCGCTGTAACAATTCAAACGTAAACGGAATCTCAATCAGCATTCTAGCCACGTCGAACCTCGTTCCGCTTGCCGTGGTATCATCTAAACAAATCAGTTTCCCTATTGAATTTGCCAATGCGGTTAAGAAAACCAAGTTCCAAGCATGGGGAGGAATGCCAAAAACACTGATCCAGATGGATCTGCCCGCGTCCAAAGCTCCTTCTTCCCACTTCTTCACCTCCGCAAAACTATTCACCCACCAACTTTCGCCTTCGACTATCAACGAATTAATAATTCCCTCTTCAGATTCTTCCAATAAACAAATGGAGCTACTGATAGGTGTCGCCTTGATGGTGTGAAAACCTTCCATCTCCAATTTCGTTTGCAAACCTCCAGTCGTCCCCGGGATTACCACTCTACCCAAAAACGCCTTCCTGAATCTCCCTTTAACCTCCTCAGAAGAAGAGTGTTTCAGAATGCACACAGGTGTAGTATCTAATGAATTTGCAGCCTTATTATTCACAACGTCGACATACGACCTATGACCGAAGTTCACTCCTCCTCTACCTCCAGAACCACTTCCGATACAGTCGTTCTGCATTCTGACCCCTGCTATTCTTCCTAGACCTTCTGCACCATTACCCCGAATTATCGGACCTGCTACGTTACGATTGAAGCGAGGTAAGTTTGCGTGTATTTTCTTTCCCAAAATACGCACGTTATAAATCTTCACCGCCAATAATCTCGCATCTTCTACCTCAGTAAAACGAGCAATCCCAAACTTCTTGCCTACTTTGTTTCTTCTAGAAGCTATGGACACCTCCACTACTCTACCAACACATCCAAAAAGCTCAAACAAATCTTTAGCAGAAGTGTCTTCAGGGAACTCAGAAACGTAAAACGAAACCAAACCTTGCAACTCGACCTTGCTCAAACTGTTCCTGAAAGGGTGTACATCCCATTTAGGGATCCAATTCCTAAACAGTCTCTTCTTCGCCTCCACCCACATTCCGTTGCCCTAAACCAGCCCTCTTTCACCAAAAGACTCACCAAACCAGCCAACTCAACGAACAGATCTGGAAAAGCCCCAAAAGACAAAACAAACAGATGACAAAACAGCCAAGACTCCAGCGAACCCAAAACCGTGGAAGAGATGGAACACGACAGTGCAAGACTGAAACCCCAAAACTCCACTAAACACCTCCTCAACAAGGTCCCTGACCCTAAGATCAGGAGTTTAAACCAAAATCGAGAAAGTGGTGAGTCCTGAGATTGCCGCCTTCACCCGTATAACCAGAAGAACCGCTATGAGTCACCTCCACCACCGGCCGGAAGTTCGCCTGTGTTCATCATGGTTGTTTTGTTTCAATACAGAAAAAAATGTTATCACATTGAATCTCAAAATAAAAATATTAATAACACAAATCATTAAAAAACATCACATTTATCCATGTTTGAATTCCCACATTATTTTTAAAATATTTTTCGTTGATTGTACAAATATATAATAATTATTATAATAATGACCGTACAATATAAAATAATACAATTATTATACTATAACTTTAAAATATGATACCAATAATTATGTTTAATAAATTTTTTGGAACACTTATTATTATGAAAATAATTGTATTAATCCACAAATTAAAATTTAAACTATTTTTCTATAAAATATTATGAAGATATAAATTAAACTGTTTTTGCGATAATATAATTTAAATTATTTTTTTGTCAATATATGTCAAACTTTTGAAATCATTAGTTTGTGTGTCAGTATCGAAATGTTTTTCCGTATTTTGATGAATAGTAAATTTATTCTCGTGAAAAAAACTTTTAACATTAACTCATTAATTTTAGAATACTTTAAATTAATTTGTAAGAGACGTATATTTTTTCTCGTATTGATATATTTCAATTAATTTATATTGAGATATTTTTTTTGGTATTAAGTAGTACACTTTTATCCATAGTTATATATAGTCCTCTTATTTATATCAGTAATATATGTGCGAGCATTTTTTTAATTGTATAAATTTTAATTAATAATATAAATTATAACATAAAGCAACATGTGCATTATAGCTATTTTTTCATACATTTTCTTGTCCTTATATATATTATACTATTATTTTAATAAAAAACTATAGAGTAATAATATTTGAATTTATCAATGACATATATTAATGTATAAATTAAAATTAGTAAAAAGTCACACATATTTTTGTATTATATTCAATGACACATCTTTCAAGTATATTTCTTAATTTATTTTCTTTGAGAATTTAGACTTTTTTTAAACTAAAAATTATTATTATTCTCAGAAAAATATTGTATCTTAAATTAAAAATTATTTCAAATTACTTTTCTTTGTTATAAAATTCAATTAGTGGTATAAGTACAATGGAGTTACTTATTTAAATTAAATTCTATTATAAATTTAAATTAACAATTATTTTAAATGATTATAATAAAATTTATCTTTTTATTAAAAATAAATTATAATAATGACCATAAGTAAATGTTATGGGTCATGCTAACGAGTACCCCAGAGACACTCTTTTAAATATTTCATATAAAAAAAATATTCCTATAAAACAAACTTTATTATTACTTAAAAAAGTCAGTTATTTTCATTTCTAAAGCATTAAATTAAAGTATTGTTTACATTTTTAAACTCTTAATAAGTGTTCATAGGACACTCGTTACCATTTCCCAAATAGTTTATTTTAAAACCTATAAATAAGATGATAAATTAATTAAAACTACCATAAATAAAAACAGTACAAAATTATTACTGTATTTTATCATAAATTTACATTTTCATATAATTAATTAATTATATATTATAATATTTATAATTATGAGTAATATATTGTAAATTTAAAATAAAATAATTGAAATAAATCATATATTTCATACACTTATAATTTTGTTGTTAATAATAAAATATGGATTGGAATTTGGTTTTGGGAGTCATTTGGTTTGTTAGAAAACCAGTTTTAAAAATGATAGCAAGAATTGTTTCTTTCACTTGTACCATCCAGAGTAGAATTGATTATTTTTATGTTTGAATTGATATAACTGGGTAATGTTAAGTGATCTACTGTAAACTATTAGAATACACCTAAAAATATATATACCTCACAGCTCAAGAATACATCATTAAAAAAATATTATAAAAAATAAACTTAATGAAAAAAATTTAAAACTAACATTTAAAAATAAGTGAAATTTATAATCAATTAATGATATTCCTATGGATAGGATTGACTAACTATGAGAGGGGGTTATTAGAGATGGAGCTTTTTTTGTAAATTAAAGAAAGTGAGAAAAGTAAAGTGGGGTGTGTTTGGTTGGTTATTGATCGTATCTGATCAGAAGAGTCGCCAAGGCCTGCTCGGATGCTGGTCTTTGTGAAGTGAAAAGGGGGGGTGTACCTGCAAGGTACTTCGATGCCAAAGTGAGTAGAGGAGCAAAGGAGAGCAAGTACAAGCTAAGGTTAGAAGTGAATTGAATACCTGACCCTCTACTGAGAGAGGGTATTTATAGCCCCCAGCGCTGGGCCATGATCACGCTAGTGGGCTGGATTCCCAGGCCCAACTAGGAGACTGCCAGGTTTCCTGGGCGGAAATATCGGAGGTGCGTGATGCCCTCTGTCCTGGTTAACCGCTCCGTAATCCAAGGGAGACGCGGTCTTATAGGGGCCACGTGGATTCCGTAGTATTCGGAGGATTGGATATGAAGGAGTCCCGCGAGGAGCAGGGTCCTCGGCGAGGAGGGCGCTCGCGGAGAGCATGGTCCTCGGCAGGGATGTCAGCGGGGAGCACCCATGCCGAGCAAGGAGGTGACGAGCACCATTTCACATGGTGGAGGGTGCGACCTGGTTTGGGCCTCGAAGGTCCAGTGGGCCGAAGCTGCATTGGGCCTAATTCTTGGCCCAGTCCAGAACAGGAGCCCCCAAGTTGGAGTCTTCTGGTCAAGAGGCTGCGACTTCGTTGATGCTCGGCTACGCGACGATGTGCGTCCTCGGTGAGGTAGGGACTCGTCGAGTGGGTCCGCCTGGACGGGCACGTCTTTGGGAGTCCGAGGGGAAAGGCCCGCGTGTGACGCACGCGGTGACGTGGCATAGGTAATGATTGCCTAGGGGTTAGGTGGCGGCGCATGGGAGGCAGTGTCAGACGGCGCGACGTTTCATCTCCCGAGCTTTTCCTAATAAAAGGGGGTGAATCCCCTCATTTTAAACATTTTCTCTCTCTCTTCGCGTGCTCGGCTTCTAAAAAAACGCTCCTCATGACAACCCGAGTTCCCGCCGAGGATTTCAATCCGACCACCCTCGTCATGTCATCATCAGGTATGTTCACCAACCACTCGCCGTTTTTATGTTTTGCCTTGCTGTTTCGAGAACAAGCGGCCTTCTGCCGTTATTGCTGTCCTCGCCACCCACGTCGGCTGAGTCCTGCGCGTAGTCGGTGCTCCTTCTTCGGGTTATCCAAGCGATGCCCGGGGTTGAGCCTGTAGGCTAGAGGTCCGGGGGTTGCTTCCGCTTTTTGTTGTTTTTTGGCGTGGGTCCTCGGCTGGCAGATGGGCGTATCCTCGATGAGGGGTTTAGCCGGGGGCTCTTCGCTCCTGCTCTACCCTTTCGCTTGTGTTGTTGTGGAGGGGTGGATTTGATGAACCGTCGAATTCATTTTTTCCTTCTGCATGCAGGTGAATCTGATTCGAGTGCCAGCTCGGGGTCTAGTTCAGAGTCCGGCTCGTGGGCCAGCGGTTCGGGAGAGACGGCCGCTAGTAGCTCTGATGTTGAAATAATCGAGGTCCAAAGTACCCCGCCTTCGACTGCCGCCGAGGAGGATCAAGAAAATTCCCCTGAAGCCGAGGGGGGCATTTCTCCCATGCCGCTCTTCGATTATGATTGTCCCCATGAGACGACCTGGGTAGCCGACGAACCGCTGGCGGCGGTGTCCCGGTATACTGAATCATTGCACGGGGCTCACCGAGAGGTTGAAATTCGGGGTGACAGCGAAGAATTGAATTACCAAGTAGGCTGCCCGTCCCCGGAGGAGCGTATCTGCTCTCGTTTTGACGGGGATAGCTTTGCCATGTATGAGTACGTGTTCAAGGAGCTCGGCTTCCGCCTTCCTTTCAGCGGCTTCCAAGTTTCTCTGTTGGCGTCCCTTGCTTTGTCCCCGTCCCAGCTTCACCCGAACGCATTTGCCTTCATGAGGGCGTTTGAGATCGTCTGTGACTTCTTAGGTGTCGGGGCCACGACCGCCTTGTTCGGACGCTGTTTTCGGGTACAGAGGCAGGCGGCTGACGGGCGCTATAGCTGGGTTTCTTTCAGGAATGCCGAGCGGAAGCTTTTCAAAATGCACACCGATTCCGTCAAAGATTTCAAGGACCGATATTACCTCGTCCGGCCGCACAGCCCGGCTGCGTACGCGGCTTTGACCGACGTAGTGGAAGCTCGGGATTCAGACGGTGTATTGGTCCGGGATGAAAATGGGGAGGTAGTGTAGGAGTTTTGTACGGTGTTCCCTTTCTTCTGGTGGAAGGGTCACTTCTCGGCTCCCCCCAAAAATTATGCCTGGGAGGATGAGGATTTGGACGAGCAGGACGCAGCCTCTTACTCGGTTCTATGCAAGTATGTGGACAGTTTTACTATGTCCCAATGGGTGACGAAGGATGGGAACCCCGTTTTAGGTGAGGACGGCGTGCCGATAGTGGAGGCCCGTAGAATCAACGTCAAGGCCTTGCTATCCTGTAAGACTGCCGAGGAGATGCGCGCGCTGTTAGGTCATGCTCGGGTGTTTGTCTCGCCTTTCTGTTAATTTTTTGGTGTCTTTACTAACTTGTTTCGTTTTTCCTTGCAGAGGCCATGCCAAAGAAAGAAGACAAAATATTGAAAATGGTGACCCAAGACGCGAAGAAGCTCCGGCAACAGCAGTAGAAGAAAGGCCGAGGGGCAGCTGCGGGCGATCAGTCGGGTTCGGCTGGATCTCCCCGGGTGCTTGTGGAGGGTGAAAGGTCTCCTAAGAGGCCTCGTCCTTCCGAGATAAGCCGCGAGGAGGGGTCTACTCGGAGGTCCGACCGTACCTTTGTGCTGCCTCCCTGCTTTAAGGACGGGGGTTACTTTGATAGGGTTCCCATGGCCACTTCTCCGGATGAGGCTCGTCGGGTAGATTCTATGGATTCCCCTGCTCTTCTCAAGCAACTGGCGAGCGATGGCGCTGCCTTCATGAGGGTCTTGGAGATGACCCAGGTGTTGCCCAGCCGAAGCTCGATTTCTCCCGAGGAGCTGCGCAAAGCTGAGTCGGAGAAGAAAAAGGCCGTGGAGGATGCCAATCGGTTGAAGGCTGATAGGGAGAAGCTGAAGAAGAAAGTTGATGAGGCCCTGAAGCAGAAGGACGAGGAGATCGAGGCGGAGAAGAAGAAGGTTGTTGATCTTCTGCGGGAGTGGGCACCGTCGGACAATGAGTTCCCTGATGTGGCGGTGCTGAAGTCTCGGGCGGAGTTTGTCGAGAAGATAAACGAGATGAAGCTGAGTCTTGCCGAGATGGCTGAAGCGGGGTTTGACTGCGCAGCTCGGCAGTTGAGGGTTCTGAACCCCGGCTTGAAGGAAGACAACATCGGGGTCTCGTCGAGGATTGTTGATGGGGTCGTGGTGCCTGAGTCTCCCGGGGACGATGAATGATCAATCTTTGTTATTGGGCCTGCGTGCCTGTCTTTGTCGGCCTGCGTGCCGTTTTATTTTGTATGTTGGGGCCTGCGTGCCCGTCATTTTTTGTAACTTCTGGATATCGCCGGCCAATTTGGCCGGCCTTTAATATTATTCCTTTGCTTTCGTTGATTGGTGTTTCAAATGCTTTGTTATTGCATGTTCGTTGATGTTTGATGACTGTGCTCGGGTTTCACTTGTCCCGAGGAGGTATTCTGATACTTAGAAATATTCTTGTATGTTTGTTGGTTGGACTGTGCTCGGCCTAGATTGTCTCCCGGGTGTGAGGGGTACAACCCGGTTGCGCAGAGCAGGTGTGCGCTATAAGCGAGTACGAGGCCGTCGTCGGGGCCAAGTGCTCGCGGCGTGAACGTTCCCATCGCGAGCTGGGGTTCTGCCTTTCAGGTAGTGCCACGGTGGGTCTAGGTATAGAGTTCCCCGTGCGGCCGGTCCTATTTCTCGGTAGATGGATCCGACGGTTGTTGTCATGGAGTGATCGCGCCCGTACCACGGCGCGAGTCCGTTCCGGGGTGCTCCCCGCATTGGGAGGGAACGACCGGGGTACGTTGGTGCTTCTAGCTGTAATAACGTCTGAGTTTCTCAGCGTTCCATGGTCGAGCAAGTCTTTCGCCGAGGAGGTTTTCGAGGTAATAAGCCCCGTTCTCAGTTTTATCGTAAACTCGGTATGGGCCTTCCCAGTTCGGGGCGAGTTTACCTTCGCGTCAGTCCTTCATGTTTCTGCGGAGTACCAAGGCGCCGAGCTCGCGCTTGATAACTTTGGTGTTGTGTCGAAGAGCTATCTGTTGTTTTAGCTTGGCTTCCCGGAGGGAAGATCCTGCTCGGATCTCTTCGACCAGGTCGAGTTCTTCCCTCATGGCTTCGTCGTTGAGCTCTTCCTCGAGGGGGGATTCTGTCCGCCGAGAGGGTTCGCGGATTTCTACGGGGATCACGGCCTCGGTGCCGTAAGTTAGTCTGAATGGAGTTTCGCCGGTGCTCGAGTGAGGCGTCGTCCTATATGCCCAAAGTACACTGTGTAGTTCTTCGACCCAGGCTTTTTTAGCTTCGCCGAGCCTCCTCCTAAGTCCTCGGAGGATGACTCGGTTGGCTGCCTCGGCTTGCCCGTTCGTCTGTGGATGCTCGACTGAAGTGAAGTGTTGTTTCGTGCCGAGCTTGGCCACAAACTCTTGGAATTTTTTGTCAGTGAATTGGGTGCCGTTGTCGGTGATTATGGCCTGAGGTACCCCGAACCGGGCGAGTATGTTTCGTTTGTAGAAATGGAGCACGTTTTGAGACGTGATCTTGGCGAGCGCTTCGGCTTCTATCCATTTTGTGAAGTAATCCACGGCGACCACTAGGTATTTGTTCTGGTATGACCCGACCGGGAAAGGCCCGAGGAGGTCCATTCCCTAGGTGGAGAAGGGCCAGGGCGAGGAGAGGGATTTAAGGTCGTTCGGGGGAGCCAGGTGCATGTCGGCGTGGTGTTGACACTTGTCGCATTTCTGGACATGTTTCTTGGCGTCTAACTGCATGGTCGGCCAGTAGTAACCGGCCCTGAGGGCCTTTCGTGCTAATGATCGGCCGCCGAGGTGCTGACCGTTGATCCCTTCGTGAAGCTCTTGGAGTATTTCGAGCGCTTGAGAGGTGTCGACACATTTGAGGAGAGGAATGGAGAAGCCTCGTCGGTATAGTTTATTTTCGACGACGGTGTACGAGCAGGCTCGCCTTTTAATAGCTGAAGCTTCCTTTGGGTCGGCGGGAAGTTCGTCTTTCGTGAGGAAGTCGTATACCGGGGTCATCCAGCAATGGTCGTCCCCGATAGCAAATACTTGTGGAGTTTGGGCGTTTTTGCCTATGCTCGTCTTGGGCAAGATTTCCTGGATTACCGACTTGTTTCCACCCTTTTTCCTCGTGCTCGCGAGTTTGGATAATATGTCGGCGCGTGAGTTATGTTCCCGTGGGATATGCTCGACCTCCGCCTTTGCGAATCTTTTCATTTTTTCTTTGACGAGCATGAGATACTCGGCTAGTGTGTCGTTTTTGGCTTGGTAATCGCCGCTGACTTGGGATGCGACGAGTTGGAAGTCGGTATAAATCATGACCACGCGAGCACCGACGTCCTCGGCGAGGCGTAGGCTTGCTAGGAGAGCCTCGTATTCGGCCTGGTTGTTTGACGTGGTGAAAGATAAGACCAAGGATACTTCTATGACGAGCCCCTCGTCGTTTTCTAGGATAATTCCGGCTCCGCTTCCCGAGCTTCTCGAAGCGCCATCTACATAGATGGTCCACTTATTTTCGGTGGGAGTCCGGTAATTGGAAATCGAGGTCATCTCGGCCACGAAATCGGCGAGTGCTTGAGCTTTCAGTGCCTTCCTACCCTCGTACTGTATGTCGAATTCGGAAAGCTCGAGGGACCATCTTAGCATCCTCCCGGCCATGTCTGGTCGACTGAGGAGTTGCTTGATGGGTTGGTCTGTCCGGACGACAATGGTGTGAGCGAGGAAATAGTATCTCAGCCTCCTGGCGGCCGTTATTAGGGCCAACGCGACTTTCTCTATCTGCTGATATCGCACCTCGGGCCCTTGTAGGGCTTTGCTCGTGAAGTATACGGGCTTTTGTCCGTCTTCCGTTTCTCGGATTAGAGCCGCGCTGGCCCCCTCGTTTGAGACAGCCAGATAGAGATATAGGATCTCGTTGCCCTCTGGTCGGGATAAGACGGGCGGCTTGGAAAGTACCTGTTTGAGATGAGATAATGCCCGTTCGCACTCCTCGGACCATTCGAAGGTCGCTTCTTTCCGAAGCAACTTAAAAAATGGGAGGGCATGCTGGGCGGATTTCGCGACGAAACGGGATAGTGCTGTGAGCATTCCGTTTAGTACTTGGATAGATTTTTTATTGTTAGGGGTAGGAAGTTCCGAGAACGCTTGGCATTTATCCGGGTTGGCTTCTATTCCTCGCTCGGTTAGGTAGAACCCGAGGAACTTGCCCGCCCGTACTCCGAAGGTGCACTTTTCTGGGTTGAAACGCATCTTGCAGGATCTGGTCTGCTCGAATACCCGTTCAAGATGTGCCGTGTGGTCGGCGTCTTCTCGAGATTTGACGATCATGTCGTCCATATATACCTCGAGGGTGTCGCCGATCTCTCCTCGGAAAACCTTGTTCATCATCCGCTGGTATGTGGCTCCGGCGTTCTTGAGTCCGAAGGGCATTATGTTGTAGTAATAATTGCCCGACTCGGTCATGAACGCCGTGCATTGCTTGTCGCATCTCGCCATGGGGATTTGATTATATCCTGAATAAGCATCCATAAACGATAATAATTTATAGTCGGCCGAGTTGTCGACCAGCCTATCAATATTAGGAAATGAGTATGCATCTTTGGGGCATGCCCGGTTAACATCGGTATAATCAACACACATTCTCCATTTTCCATTAGATTTTTTGACTAGTACAACGTTTGAGAGCCAAGTTGAATACTTGGCCTCGGAAATAAAATTTGCCTCTAGGAGGTCTTTTACAGCTTTCTCGGCAGCCTCCGCTTTCTCGGGAGACTGCCAACGCCTACGTTGAACTACTGCTTTTGCGGTCGGATTGATGGAGAGTGTGTGGCAGGAGACCTCAGGGTCGAGTCCGGGCATCTCTGCTGCGCTCCAGGCGAACAAGTCGGCGTTTTTTCTCAGGCAAGCTATGAGCTGCTTCCTCGGTGTATCCGGGATGTTTTTGCCGATCTTCACAGCCTTGTCGGGGTTGTCACCGAGAGGAATGAGCTCGAAATCTCCGTCTGGAATGGGCCGGATAGGGTGAGCTGCCTTCGGCTGTGGCTCCTCGCCGTTCTTCAGCTCCTCTTCTGTGAACCGAGCGTCGAGGTCGACTGAGCTGACGTCTGTTGTCGTCTGCCGATCTTCAGGAAGGGATTTATCTTCAGCCCTTGGTTTTTTGTTGGAGTTGGAGGGTGGGACGATCAGCTCCAGTCCCTTTACTGATGCGTCGAATATCATCCTAGCAGCTTCGATGTCGGCATTGACAGTGACTACTCGTCCCCTCTTCGTATAGAACTTCATCTTCAGGTGAACGGTCGAGGGAACGGCAGTGAGTTCGGCCAGAGTGGGGCGCCCGATGATGCAGTTGTAGAGGGTCTTGCAGTTTATCACCAAGAACCGTGTCTTGACTTGCCTGGACACTTCCCCCTCTCCGAAGGAGACGAGCAGTTCGACGTAACCCCACGACTTTGTGGTTGTTCCGTTGAACCCTTGGAGGTCGGAGCCCACGTAAGGAGTGAGATGTGAGTCGTCCAGCTGTAAGGTTTGGAAGAGGTGGGAGTACATGATGTCGACCGAGCTTCCCTCGTCGACCAGGACCCGACGGACGTCGAAGTTCGCCATCCTTGCTCGCACGAACAGTGGGATTGTGGCGTTCGGGGCGCCGCCGGGCAGCTCTTCCAGGTAGAAGGTGATCCGTTCTGACCTCCCTTTGAACCTCCTCAGGGTTGGGGTCAGGTCCGTGGTGGCGCTGATCAACTCGTCGAACTTCCTTTTCACTGAGCCGATTGTGAGGGAGCAAGGGTCCCCGCCGTTGGATATCAGCATTGCTGTTGGGAACCCTTTCCAGACGCTGAGGGCAAATGTCACTCCGACCGAGGGTATGAAGTCCTCTGGTCGGGTGACGGATAACGCTACCTGCAGCGGCCTGGCGTTCGGCGAATTGCCCTCGTCGGAGCTCCGACGGTCATTCCTTCTGGGAGGGTCTCCTTTCCTTGTGTACTTAGAAAGGTGACCCTCTTTAATCAGCGTCTCGATGACGTCCTTCAGGTGTATGCACTCGTCCGTCAGGTGCCCGTGGCTCTTGTGATACTTGCAGTATTTGGACCTGTCGGTCCTCGGCCGGGAGGGATTCGGCTTCGGGGGCCTGATGTTGGAGTTTCTGAAATCGGCGTTTATGCACTCGGCCAGGATCTTCTCCCGTGAAACTTTCAGGGGGGTATAGTCGTTGAAGCGTCCTGCTGGCCCTCTGCGCTCCTTTGTGTCGCGGGACCTGTCGTCCCTCTTTCTCTCGTTTGCTCGGGGTGCGACAGACGGGTCTTGGCTCGAGCTCCGAGCAACACCATTTCCCCTTTATGCTTTGACTGCGGCCGCTTCGCCTTCCTCGAAGGAGATGGAAGTCTGCGCCTTTTTCAAGATGGCGTTCATAGATCGCATTTTTTCGATCTTTATCGCTTTCCTGAATTCGCTGTCGGGGAGGAGCCCCCGCTCGAGGAGATACCTTTTCATGTAATCGGTCGTCTCCACTTGAACGGCCTCCTTGTTGATTCTGTCGAGGTAGTCTCGAAGAGGTTCGTTGGTCCCTTGGACCACAACTTCGAGGTTTGCCTCTGATTTCGGTTGACGGCGGGAAGCAGTGAAGTGGCTCAGGAAGAGCTCCTTGAGCTCGGCCCAAGACTTGATGGAGTTAGGAGGGAGATTCCTGTACCAGGTCATTGCACCCTTCCGGAGCGTGGTCGGGAAGATCCGACATTTGATGGAGCTGTGGACGACGTGATACTCCATGACGGCCTCCAGGTTCCTAATGTGATCGTCGGGATCTGTGGTCCCGTCGTACGCATCCAAAGTCGGGGGTTTTTTCATTCCTCGGGGAAGGCGAGCCCTTTAGATGCTTTCGGACAAGGGGCTGCGGAATTCCTCCTCGACGCTGGCGCTCGGAGAGATCGAGCGCGTGCTACGCCGGGCGGGTTCCTCCTTGCGAGGTTCCCTCCCTTTCCTGGCGAGCCTTCTTTCCTCTCTATCGGGAGAAGGGCTCTCCTCCTCTGTGGGCTCAGGCCTCCGATTTTTCTTGCTCTTTCGCGGAGGGGACCTCTGGCGGCGGGATCTTTTCGGTGGAGATCGCGAGGAGGATGGTGAGCGTCGGCGAGTCCTCCTAGGCGGGGAGCGCGAAGAGGAGGAACGCGATCGACGGTGCCTCCGCGGGGGAGAACGATGACGATGCCTCTTCTCCAGTTTCTCAATTCGTTCGCCCTGGAGTCGGATGAGGCGGTTGGTCCGCTGCAGCTCTTTGAGGATGACGAGGGTTGCGGGGTCGGTTCCCCCGCGGGCATCTGTAGCATCCCGAGTCTGCCCATGGTGAGTTCTTGGTCTCTCAAGGGAACGGGTGGAGGAGGAGGCAGTCTGCCCGTCCCTGGGGTCAGTCTCGTGTTGGACGCGAGCCAGCGGTTGTTCGGGCTGGGTTTGGATCAACTCGGTGTTCCAATCGTTCCGAGCTGTTTCCTCTCCGTTGTTCTGAGGTTGGAGCTGCTCGGTCTCATCATTCTGAGCTTGCTCGACGTGCTGAGGCGGTGGCCTTCTGGTGGATTGGGGCGTCTCATGACCTGACCTCCCATTCCCCTCAGCAGAGCGCCGTCGTCCCCCCCGTCGGTGCAGAGCCGGGGTGGATTCCTCGATCATTTCCGTGAGACGAAAAGGATCGGGGGTCGGGACGAGGACGGTGTTGTTGTTGTTGCCGGCCATGACGATCGAAGGATGGATTAGCTTTGATCTTTGTTTCTTTAAAGAAGGGGGAGCTTGTTTCCCACAGACGGCGCCACTGATCGTACCTGATCAGAAGAGTCGTCAAGGCCTGCTCGGATGCTGGTCTTCGTGAAGTGAAAAATGGGGGGGGGGTGTACCTGCAAGGTACCTTGATGCCAAAGTGATTAGAGGAGCAAAGGAGAGCAAGTACAAGCTAAGGTTAGAAGTGAATTGAATACCTGACCCTCTACTGAGAGAGGGTATTTATAGCCCCCAGCGCTGGGCCATGATCACGCTAGTGGGCTGGATTCCCAGGCCCAACTAGGAGACTGCCAGGTTTCCTGGGCGGAAATATCGGAGGTGCGTGATGCCCTCTGTCCTGGTTAACCGCTCCGTAATCCAAGGGAGACGCGGTCTTATAGGGGCCACGTGGATTCCGTAGTATTCGGAGGATTGGATATGAAGGAGTCCCGCGAGGAGCAGGGTCCTCGGCGAGGAGGGCGCTCGCGGAGAGCATGGTCCTCGGCAGGGATGTCAGCGGGGAGCATCCATGCCGAGCAAGGAGGTGACGAGCACCATTTCACATGGTGGAGGGTGCGACCTGGTTTAGGCCTCGAAGGTCCAGTGGGCCGAAGCTGCATTGGGCCTAATTCTTGGCCCAGTCCAGAACAGTTATTATTTAGAGCTTGTGGTTAGTTAAAAATGACATTATTTTTAGGAACACGGTTTGGAACACCCGTGATGTGGTGTGGAGTTGTAAAGCGGTCTTATGGCGATGGTCTTTTATAGAAAATATTCCTCGTACCAATTATAATTTTTATGAGTTTGACAAAAACCTATTGTTCTACTTAAGTTAGGTTTCAATTGGTGGGTAATTTTCTTTTCGAAGTTTTTTTTTTGCCTAATCTTTTATATATTATTTTTTTCCCTGAAATCTTGCTTAAAATGTTTTCAAAAGATCATTTACATATTCCCTTAAAAATAAAAATTTGCATTAATATATTATTGATCTAATGTTAGTATATTATTTCACCACGCATTAGTATATTATTGACTTGTCATACCATCATTTCACCACGCATTAGTATATTATTGACTTGTCATACCATCATTCACCTAAATAAACATACATACAACCTTCATATGCCCATGATCTAAAAGAATGATAAAGTTTATATTTTATTTTCACCACACATTGGTCATCCGTATATAAATCAAAAGAGTTGTTTGCAAATAATAACACCGACAAATATCAGTAAATGAAGTATGGAAAAAAGTTATCATTAAAAGAAATAAAAAAAATTAGAGCATCTTTATCAAAAATGAAAGTCTGACTTACTATTTGAAAGTGAAGTCTTTTAGTTGGAGGTGCTTCATCAACAAAGTTCCGACTAAGGATTCTCTTTGGCGTAAAGGTATTCTTACTAATACCTCGAATTTAAGTTGTGTTTTTTGTGCCAATTGCAATAAATCTCTTCTTCACTCTTTCCTATCTTGTTTGAATGCCGGTATTGTTTGGAGGGAAATGACCGAGTGGATTGGGTTACCCTTTAAAATCGGTTTAGATTTCAAAGAAAGTTTTTTGTTTTGGAGCACCTTTTGTCGTTCGAAGAAAGTCAAAAGCGGAAAAGTTGGTACCGGTTGGCTAGCTATTTTATGGAGCCTTTGGTTGCGAAGGAACGACATTGTTTTTAACTACGGCTCGTGGAATTCGCGGGATGTCGTTTGGAGTTGTAAAGCGTTCGTTTGGAGGTGGCCGTTCATCAGCAAAATTACTCATTCCAATTATAACTTCTTTGAGTTTAGCAATAACCCATTGTTTTACTTAAGTTAGGTTTCAGTCGATCTGTAATTTTCTTATCTGGCTTTCTTGTTGGGTGTAATTTGGACTCTTTGAAGCTTTTATATAATTTATTGATTTCAAATAAAAAATCGTCAAAAAAAAGAAAATAGTAACAATAAAATTAAATGGGTATGAAAGGTGTTTTCTTTTTACCTTATTCATTGATGAGATCTCTTTCTTGAATGTATTATTAAACTTTTTTTTTTTGGATAGGCAATGAAATTTATCATAACAAAAAGTATAAAGAATCCTCGCCCAATTACAATGTCCTCTTGATCCTCTGAATCTCTTTTGTTTTCAACAATAATATCCGATCCACCAGATCAATTATTTAATTCGTAGGCCGGTTCTGAAATCAAGTGATTTTAATTCCCTTTTGAGCGCAATTGCGAGAGATAGAACTGTGGTCTTCTCTACCAAATTTGACACCAATCACCACTGGACCGTGATTCGTTTTTCTCCATTCTCTTATTATTCCATTGCAATGCTTTTTGTTCTTGAATATACAAGAAACTTTTAAATTAAAAATCATTCAAACTCCACTTTTCACTTGTGTATTTCTTACATTTAAAATTCATTTTAAATGTACACAAGAGATAATTACTCAACAATAAAAAACACGGTAAAAACATTTTAGATATTTCATCAAATATTTAACCATGACCTGTAAACCTATAAATAAAAAAAGGAATATTTATTCTCCCTAATTGATTATTTTATACTAAAAATTAACTAGACTAACACCCGCGCAATGCGCGGAACATTGATGAATTTTTTAAAGTGATATTAGATTATATGTTTATTTTAATTTTATTTAATATAGTAAGAATTATAATTGAGACGATAAATTTAGAAAATTAAAAAGAGAACAATTTTAAACGAAAAAAATGCTTGAATTATAGAAATGATAAGTAAGATGCTGCTACTTAAATTTTAAAATGACAAATAAATGAAAAAAAGTCCAATAATTTTGTTTTATATATATATATATATATATATATATATATATATATATATATATATATATATATATATATATATATATATATATATATATATATATATATATATATATATATATATATATATATATATATATATATATATATATATATATATATATATATATATATATATATATATATTCAATATTTTTAAAGATGTTTAAACCTTTATCATTTTATGGACGAGAGAAATTCAACATTTGAACGACTCGGTCTCTATGTAACCCATTCATCACAGTCAAAATTTTCAATAATTTTGTTTCAAATTTTTTTTTTCTTTTTTTTCCAACATTTTTAAAAATGTTAAATCTTCATCATTTTATGAATGGAAAATATTTTAGATTCGAGCAACTCAGACTCTATGCAACAAATCATCATAGTCAGAATTTTCAATAATTTTTTTTATATTTTCTTTTTTTTAATCTAATATTTTTAAAAATGTTGAATTTTCATAATTTTATGGATGAGAGATAAATTCACCAAAGATTAAAAGATAAAAGATCGTTTATTTCAATAAGGTTATTCACGCCATCTTAATAAAATTTTATGATATAACTTAATGATTTGAAGAATAAAATACAAAAATAAAAGTGTATTCTTCAAAAAAAATAGAGAGGGTTATCTTAGATTGTGATTTTAACGATGATAATTGGTTACGTAGAGTCTGAGTCGTTCGAATGTAAAATTTTAATTTAGATATTTTAAGGTGGATACTTTATTTTTTCTCTTACTATATATATGTTCATCTATCAAGTAAGTTTTTTTAAGTAGTTAATTGTATTTTTTTTAAACAAAACTTGTATTATATTGATTTGAATAATTTATTTATATTGAGTAAACATATAGAATTAATTTTATCTTTAAAAAATATATTAATAATAATGAAATAGATGAAAAGATTGCAAGAAAAATATATAAACTATTTCTTAAAGTTTATAAATTATTTTATATTGTAGTTATTAGTAATTAATTGTTAAATTAATAGATTTGTGTAGTTATTGGGTGTTGAACCCATGACATCTAATAGAGAAATAATTGTTTTTTAAAAATGAAGATGATTTTTGGAGGTGCCACATAAGAATATATTTGATGTGACATAAATTTTAAATAGTGTGATAAAATTAGAACTATTTGACATAATTATTTATATGGGGTAAATAGATAGAATTAATTTTATATTTCAAGAATATAATAATAATGATGAAATAGACGAAAAGATTGCAAGAAAATATATAAACTATTTTTTAAAGTTTATAAATTATTTTAATTATATTGAAGTTATTAGTAATTAGTTGTTAAATTAATATATTTATATAGTTATCGAGTGTTGAACCTATCACATCTAATAGAGAAATAAGTTTTTTCTTGAAAATGAAGATGGGTATTTGGAGGTGCCACATAAGAATATATTTGACGTGGCATAAATTTTAAATAATGTGGCAAAATTAGAACTATGTAGCATAAAATATTGAGGTCTGTTTTAATATACATAAGGTGTGGCAAAATTAGAATTATATAGCATAAAATATTGAGGTCTGTTTTAATATACATAAGGTGTGGCAAAATTAGAACTAAAATGTTAGAATCTATTTTAATGTATATAATAGATTATTCACTAATACACCACAAAATAACAAACACACAAAATAACAACATATTGTTTATTCAAAATACAGTCCTTGCACCACAACTCTAAAGTATAGTTTTTATGGTAAACCTTCCAACAGAGTTGCAACGTGCAACATTTGTTCAGACCATAGTTTTTCTCTTTTTTTTATATATTAATCAAGGTAGTGTTGCAAATATTGTTATGAGATGAAATCTAATCTTCATTAGTTTGATAAAGTTGGTACAAGAGGTATATATACAAAGCATGAGTAGCATGGTAATTATGATGGTAAGCCTACATAATATCATAACTACCTAAACTAACAGTTAACTAACTAAACTACTATACAAAACAAGTTAGTTATCTTCTATATTATCATCTATAACTATATATAAAGAGGATACATCCTTTTAGGCTGGCCTATTTTATTCTCATATTTACCCTTTAACTATTACTAAAATTACCGATGAATTATTTTTTAAAAAAAAAAAACCAACCACACATGTCTTAATTGATAACTGCCAATATAACTTCTCATACTACAAACTCAATTTTTTTTCCTATTTTTTATTGTACTGCATATTAGTCATCTTTCACATTGGCAGGTTACCCGTACAACCCCCCTCATTTGTTCACTTTATATAACTTCCAATTCTATAATATTTTTATTTATTCAATTTTAATTATTCAAAAAGTCAATCTATAATTCTTAACCAATACTCAATATTTTTTTTTACAGATTATTAATACGTTAAGCAGTGGTAAAAGGCCACAATTAAGGCAACACAATTGGTAACATAAATTTTCTACTGCACCATTTTTTTCCAAAAATTATATCTTAGTTTTGTTGAAAAAATATATTTTTTACCTCTTGCTTTTGTTATTATTGTGTTTTTATTTCTTAATGACACTTATATGTATTTTGTGAGTATAAAAACATAATAAAATGTGTAAATGTAATCTAAATTTTTCTATTTATAACTATGTATAAAGAGAATAGAGGAATTTGGGCTGACCTATTTTTATTATCATTTTACCCTTTAAAATACAAGTAATTAATTTAAAGAAATACAATGCTTATAAATTGGTGCAGTTTTTTTTTAAAGAAAATTGGTTTATCTATAACTATCAAAGTTAGTTTTTCCAACTTTCTTATATAATACTTTGAAAGTGTAACCGCATGACATACCAAATATATTGCATCATATAAACAATTATGATGATTAGAGGAAAATAGGAACATATGTTTACTTTCTCACCACTCATTGTAATTGCTTAACATTCCACCATTTCAATTATATTTTTGTTTTGTTGTGTTAAAAATTTCTCACAACCACTGTAAATACTATTTCTTCTGATCAATTCATTCACACATATAGGAAGTATTTCTAAAACCAATACTACATCAACTAAACCATTAACACAACACATCTTATTCTTCAACATTACAAAATTTATATATTTGTGTTTGGTTGATTTACCTTTAACACACCACATCTTATTCTTCAACATTACAAAATTTATATATTTGTGTGTGGTTGATTTTTCAAATTTAAAATGTGACTTAATATTTTGTTCTTTAAATTATATTTGTTTATTATTTATTGTTTTTTTTTTAATTTTCATCTAGTGCAAATTAACTTTGATGAGAGAGATTACTTAGAGATAGTATTTTTAGTATGAATGGGGATAGAGAGAAACAGAGAGAATATTATTAGTAGAAAGCGAGATATAAAGAGAGAGTATTTTATTAGAATGATAGAGAGGATATGGGGACAAAGATAAATATTTATAGTTTTTTTGATATGTGCGTTAAAAGGGTGAATAAATGACCACGAAATTGCAAAATACAACGTTTAAACAAAAAATATCCTTTTTAAATTTTGACACGTGAACGAATTGAGAGAGAGAGGGGTAGAGAAATGGATTATCATCTTACTTTTATTTTTAATAACTATGTTCAAATAATTTTATTTTAAAGAGACATATGCAAAAATTATAACAAAATAAATACACGCATTTGTGAAATAAAAAAGCGGACATACGGTTACGAGAGTTAAGTGAGTTTAGACGAATTTATCTTAGTTTAAACACATTTGGTGATTAAAAAATTGCATGTAATTAACTCATCTTTAATACCTATTTATTTGGTTCATTTTCAAGTGATGTTATTATAGAAATCATCTATTTTATTTTTAATTTTAATTACAAAATTTATTTAATAAATATGTTAAGTTAAAATTAAAATGAAATAAAAAAATACTTTTGTGTTTTGACGTTGTGCACATTAAAAAAAGCAGACAAACGGGCACGGGAGTGCCCGTTTGAACGCTAGTAGTGCAATAAATATCAAAACAAAATACTTTTCAGTTGAGTTACTCTTGTACCCAACTCTATCTACGAAAATGATTGATGCCATGTTGATATAGCAAACACGATATATTTTAACATGAAACAGTGCAGACAAACTTTAATTGGAAGCTCTTTAATAAGTCTCATATGAAAGAAAAGAGAGCAAACGTGAGCAAGGGCAACTCACCGACAAAACCAAAATAAGAAGGGATTCTACATTGGTAGAAGTCGCCGGCAAGTCATCCTTGGCTCAAATCCACTCTCTCTGTCTATCCATGCAAGACATTTGAGCAAATCAACAGCTTGAATGCAACTTAGCCTGTTATCTTCTAAACTCGATGTGTCTCATACCCTTCATTTGGCCGTGTATTTATAGTCACTAATTTAAAGTCAAAGTATTCCATAATAAACATTGACACCTTTTACCAATGTATATCAATCTTTGACTTTTCTTATCCGAAACCGTTATTGCTGTACATATAGAATCAAATTTTATTTTGCTAGAGAAAAAATATATAGTTGACATTAGGATCGTTCTTTTGCAAAAAATGTTTGTTGATCGATTAATATTTACTTGTTGTGGGAATAGAATATAACATGGGGCATTAAAGCAGCTAGAAACTCGTAGTAGTGGTTACCCATATGTTTCTGTTATGGCATTGTCGATGTGAATTTGTTCTCACAAAATATAGCTTATCGAAAGACCGTATCCGGTAAGATTTTGACTTATTACTTAATGAAATCAATAAGAATATTGGCTAAAAAGCATACGTGTTGTTCATTTTAAGTCATTATCTGTAACTTATATTGTACTGTTTTCCCAATACAGAGATCTAGTACTAGTATGGTCCATTTAAAAAGTTTCTATAGAGAGTTAATACAGTATCAATCCTTAAGGAACAACGCTCAAGATATTGCCAAGACATCAATCCACAACAAACTATGTACATCCACCATTTTATATCTTTTATGTGAAATCATCTGCCTTGATATCATTTGTTCAAGATTATGAAATTTTGGAACTTAAATTTTTTTGGAAAAGTTCTCATAGATGGATTGCAAGTGCATAAATCATTCTTGCTTCAACTTAAATAAAGAAGAGATATCAACATTCAAATAACTTATTAAAAATTCTATGCAGTCAAACAACTATTGAACTTCAAAAGAATGCTCGTAAAAGGTATGTGCATTCTTTTCCAATAGGATCTGGATTAGAACGAAAGGTGATGTTCTCCAAGAACAACAGCTACTATGATAATGCTGCATTTGTTGTAATAATGTAATTTAATATTATGTGTAAATAATATAATGTTAAAAAACACTTCTACGCCTTTTACCTCATTTTTTCCAAAAACCAAGAAAATAATTTTGACATGATAATTGAGAATATTGATCACTGTCCTTAAATAAACACGTGCCGCCCATTTTATGAGTATCAACGCTCAAGACACTTTTATTAGTGATCCGCGTGAAACATAAGCGACATCCATTATAAAAGCATGATGAATATTAACATTTCTAACCTAAATGAAACATGAAGCCCTTGAAACCTAAAAATGCTTGAAAAAATTCTCTAAAATGGATTGCAAGAGGTGAAAACTATCTGGATTGTTTTCTTAAATATTTATTTGACCAGAAGATCATATATTTAAATAATGATATAATTATCTTACCATTTTTCATCATAAGCAAATGCATGCAAGATCTGTATAAAATAATCATGCATCCAACATTTGATCTTCCTCAAGATTCAATAGTTTGATAATCTAAAATCTAAAAAAAATCTAAAATCTAGATCTTCATGGATTTTGACTTTTATCTAGATTCCTAGCGAATTTGATTTTTACTTTTATTTTAATATTATGTATAAAAAATGTAATATTCTGAGTAAATAATGTAAAATTAAAAATGATAATAATAATAATAATAATAATAATAATAATATTACCCCGCGATTTTCTAAATAAATCGAGATATTAGATACACTAATTTTAAAAATAATAAAAGTGTTACTGTTGGGGTTCGAGCCCATTTGCATATAACTTTATCCCTCGGTTTTTTAATCATTAAGGTGTTAAGAGACAACTTTTCATGACACCCTTTGTTACCTCATTTCTTTAGTTGAGGTTCAATGTATCGCATCTGAGGTGTTATGTATTTTTTGTAGTAGTGTCAATCTTTTATAATGGATAAACTTGAATGATCATCATCTTAATGAATACATAGGAATATCTTAACAGAGTAACACTTCCTTAAACAAATCTGCTTAAGTAATCTGAAATACAAAGAGAAATCCAAAGTTATATATTAACAAAGATGAAGAAATAAATCTTTGCAACATCAAAGACTAATTGTTCAAAAAGAGAAGTTGCCCAAAACATATGGAAAATGGAGGTGCCATTTAGAATTAAAGCTTTTGGTTGGAGACTCTTCCATGATAGGCTTCCTACTAAGGATCTTTTGTTACTTAGAGGGATTTCATTATCATTAGACAATTTAAATTGTATTTTGTGTGGGAGTTGTATGGAAAATAGTAAACACATATTTTTTGGTTGTTGGGTGGTTAAGAAGGTGTGGAGTGAGATAGCTTTGTGGGTTGGAATAGGGGCTTGTGTGGAGGAAGAGGGTTTGACGAGCTTAATGGATTGGCACTTCTTTTTTCACCAAAAATATGTCAATGATAGAAGAACGAGTGTTGTGTGGCACGCAACTACAGGGACTCTTTGGCTAATAAAAAATAGAGTTTGTTTTCGGAAGGATAATTGGAACGTGAACAATACTGTTTGGAACATTAAATTGTTGGCTTGAAGGTGGTCTTTTTGCGGGAAAATTACCTACCACAATTACTCTTTTTACGAGTTTGTTAAGTATCCCTTTCTTTTTCTCTTAATTGATTTGTAATATTTCTTTTTTTTTGTCGAGCTTTTCTGCTTCTTCATGTAATTGGGTTGGAGAACCTTTAGTTCTTTCGGCTTAAACTCCTAACCTTAGGGTTAGGGGCCTTGGTCTTGGGTATTGGAATCTCTTAGTTTCTCAGTGCAGTTACAGTCGTAGTTTTTATTTAAGCAGTCATTCATCAGTTCTTGAGGTATGGTGAGGGTTAACAGGCCAGGGCAATGGCAAATAGTAGGGGGAGGCGGAGGTAGGAAGCCACAGTGGGACATAGCCAAAGAAGGAAGAAGGAGAGTGAATGGAAAAGATGTTATTTTCATCATTTTTTATTACGGAATTTGGAGTAAGATGGAGGGCAAGAGACTTACTGATGGAGTTCAAGGAGTTGGGAGATATAGAGGAGGTGGTCATTCCACCAAGAAAAGATAAGTTCGGAAGACGCTACGGATTTGTCCGGTTCTTAAATGTCAAGGATGAGGACTTAATGGCCATCAAGCTGGATAATATAGTCCTAGAAGGGAGGAAGATTTTTGCGAACTTACCTCGTTTTAGCAGAGGTAAGGAAGATAAAGATAAGGCAGCCAAGATGAACCAAGTCTTTGTTAAAAATGATCTAAAAACTAATAGCAGTAACTGGTATGGAGGTAGGGTGTTGGGTAGAACCTACGCGGATGTTACTCAAAGGAGAAATGGAGATTCTAATGCCTATGCTGAACCCCAGGTTTTAAGATCAGTAACCTATCAACCAAATCATGAAGATCATGCCCAGTATAGTAAAGCATACACAGGGAGAATTAAAGAACCGGAAAAGATGGTTGACTTCAAAAGGTTATTCCACGAAGAAGGTATATTTAACATTAGGGTCACTAGCTTGGGCCCTAACATCTGCTTATTGGAGGATTTGGTAGGAGGAGATGTTGAAAGCTTCATAGAGGAGAGGAAGTCATGGTGGGGTCAGTGGTTGTGTTCGATAACACCATGGAAACCTATGGACATAGATACAGAGAGATACGCTTGGTTAAGAATCATGGGAGTCCCATGTCATGCTTGGGGGGAGAAATGCTTTTCTCTTTTGGTGGGAGATAGAGGTAAGCTAGTAAAAAGTGACGAAGCAACAATGTTGAAACATCGGATGGCTGAAGCAAAAGTCTGTATCTTAACAGAGTCTAAGGAGAGGATAGAGGAGAAGTTTAATCTTTCCATAGAAGGGCAGATCTTTGTTATTAGTATGTTTGAGATTGCTGAGGGTCTGGAGTTAATTACGAGGAAAAGGGGTGTTACGGAGGAATCTAAATCGGATTACTCATCATCTCCGGAGTTAATATTAACCGATGAAGAGGGGGGGACAGTAGGAAAATTTTTGAGGAAGATGGAAAGTCGCAGAGTGCTGATGGGACGGATGAGGGAAGAATAGCCAACGAGGTTGTGTCTACTGGGAATAGCCTGTTACCTTTTCAGAAAGAAGGAAATGGTCAGAAGGTAGATGAAAAGGTGAGGCTTGACTTATCTGCTCAAGGAAAGGAGAAGAGTTTCGAGGCAAAAAAGAAGGGGGCATTTAATGTTAACAGTGATAGCTGTTCATTAATCTATGTGAGGGATTCTAAGGATGTTGAGGTATCGGTTGAGGTTAGTGGAGAAGCTGACTCAGATTTGTTTAAAAATAGATTTTCTGCTAGTGGGCCACAAGGTGAGATGGGCCATGTATCTGGGCCAAGTAGAGTTTTGGATCGGTATGAAGGACCCATTTCTTTTGACGAAAGCTGTAGGAGACTTAGCCAAAAGAAAAAGGAAGTGTTCAAGGAAACAGTAACAGTGTCAACGTTAAAAGATAAAATCAAAAAGAAAAGATCAGTAGAGAATCTGTGGAGTATAGTTCCTATCTCCACATCATACTTTGCTTGCATAGCCCCAAGAAGCGAAAGAGGCGTAGAAGAAGAAAATAACACTGGCGCAAGAAAGGAGAAGAAATCGACGGCAGGAAGCAAATCCACCAGTTCGCCTCAATCCGATTCAATTGACACTGGTGAGTCCTTCTCTGGTTCCTCAGTTTTTGAGTCTGATATTATAAGATGTAATAATCGTTTAATCTCAAAAACCGATGTGGGGAGGAAGGTGTGGAAGTCAATTACGGACCTAGGAGTGGAGAGTTGTAAGGCTGACACAGTTAATGAGAAATTGGTTAGCATGTTGGAGTTAAGAGATAAGGAGGGAATGAGGGGATTGAAGGCGTTGAAAAATAGTTTCCCATGAATTTGCTTTCTTACAATATAAGAGGGGGTGGTTCTTTTTCCAAAAGAAAAGGAGTCAGTTTTTGGATACAGTCAAATAATATTGATGTTTGCTTCGTGCAAGAGACAAAACTTTCTGATTTCAATGATGTTATAGCTGGTTCTTTTTGGGGCAATAAAGAAGTAGGTTGGACGGCAAGTCATTCTAAAGGGGCTTCGGGTGGAATGGTGATACTATGGAGGCAAGGTTGTTTTATGGTAAATTATAGTTTTACTGGCAAAGGTTATGTAGGTATAAATGTTACGTGGAAAGGGTTAGTTTATAATATGGTGAATGTCTATGCATCTTGTAATAGACTAGAGAGGCAATTTTTGTGGGATTCCTTGATTATGATCAAAGCTAGAAGACTCAATGAGGAATGGGTTGTGGTGGGTGATTTCAATGAAGTGTTGAGCAAGGATGAGCGTATTGGGGTGGATAGAATTCAGGATTGGCGAGGCATGGAGGAGTTTCGGAGCTTCGTAGAGGTAATGGAGTTAATTGATATTAATTGTGTGGGAGGGAAGTTTACATGGTACAAAGATAACGGAAAATCTATGAGTAGATTAGATAGATTTTTACTTTCTAAAAAGTTGATTGAGGCGTGGGAGGTGGTAGACCAAAGGATTGAAAAAAGAGACATATCGGATCATACGCCGATTCGTCTTAATGTGGGAAAAATTGATTGGGGACCTAAACCTTTTTGCTTCAATAATTCTTGGCTTAAACACAAAGATTTTAAAGCACTTATGGCAAAGGAGTGGATGTGTTTAGAGATTAGAGGAAGGGGAGATTTTGTGCTCTATGAAAAGCTTAAAAAATTAAAAGAGAGACTTAGGGTGCGGAATAGGGAGGAGTTCGGGTGGATTGACTTGAGATTGGAGGAAGCTTCGGCAAAGATAAATACCATTGATAAAGTGTTAGTGTTAAAAATGGGGGGCGATATTGAGGAGGAGGTGGAGGAGAGAAGGAGTGCAACTAAAGACTTATGGGATCACCTTTATTACAAAGAAAGTATGTTAAGGCTAAAGTCTCGTAATCTTTGGTTGAGGGAGGGCGATAAGAATTCAAAATTCTTTCACAACTCTTTGAAGGAGCGAAATAGGCGGAAAGCTACAACTTGTTTGGAAACCTCAAATGGGAGTATAGAAGGAGTAGAAAATATTAAGGAGGAAGTTAGAAGACATTTTTCTGAGTTCTATAGTGAGGAGGATGTTGAGAGGCCGATTCCGGAGGGGCTCTTTTTCAACACCATGGAGGAGGCCGATGTGTCTTGGTTGGAGAGAAGGTTTTCAGAGGAAGAAATTAAAGATGCGGTTTGGTCTTGTGAAGGGAGTAAAAGTACCGGCCCGGATGGATTCTCTTTAGAATTCTTTAAAAGTAATTGGGAGGTGTTAAAGAAGGATATTTTCTCTTTTGTAGAAGACTTCTACGAGAAGGCAAAACTCACTAAAGCTTGCACTTCCTCTTTCGTTGCGCTTGTGCCCAAAGTCAAGAACCCTCAAACTTTGAATGACTTTCGTCCGATTTGTTTGGTGGGTAGTCTATACAAGATTTTGGCGAAGTTGTTGGCTAATAGGCTTAAGAGGGTTGTTGGAAAACTTGTTTCTAACAATCAAACGGCGTTCATAGAAGGAAGAAATATTTCGGATGGTATCCTTGTTGTGAATGAGGTTTTGGATTTAGCCAAGAGAGAAAAGAGAAGTTGTGTTGTGTTGAAAGTCGATTTTGAGAAGGCCTATGATAGAGTGAGTTGGAATTTTGTTAGATATATTTTTAAGAGGATGGGGTTTGGTGTCCGTTGGATGAGATGGATGGAGTGTTGTCTCTTTACTAACTCTTTATCCGTTCTTGTTAATGGGAGTGCTACTAAAGACTTTAGAGTGGAGAAAGGGCTTAGACAAGGAGATCCCTTGTCTCCTTTTGTGTTTGTTTTGGTGATGGAGGTCCTAACGGCTCTAATGAAGAGATCAAAGATGTTAGGGGAGTTTCGTGGTTTTAGATACAAAGAAGACAAGGAGGTGGATTTATTATAATTTGCGGATGATACTATAGTGTTGGCCGAAGGTGACACCGCGAATTTGTGGAGTTTGAAAACTATTTTAAGAGGATTTGAAATGATGTCGGGGCTTCGGATTAATTTTCATAAGAGCAATATTTATGGAGTTAATGTGGGAGAATGGTACCTAGAAGCGGCTTCATCCTTTTTATCTTGCAAAGTGGGTTCTCTACCTTTTAAGTTTCCTGGAGTAAGAGTGGGAGAAAGTACAAGGAAAATTTCGATGTGGAAGGATCTTTTAGAGAGGCTTAGGAACCGTTTAAATGTTTGGAGAGGTAGATTTCTAAGTATGGCGGGGAGGGTGGAATTGGTCAATTCGGTTCTTAACGCAATACCAATTTATTCGTTATCCGTCTACAAAGCTCCTCGGAAGGTGTTGCAAGAAATAAGATCTATCCAAAGGAAGTTTCTTTGGGGTGGGATTGATAGTAATAAATCAATTCATTGGGTAGGGTGGGATATGGTTTGTAATTCGAAAAAGGAAGGAGGATTGGGTGTGAAAAATGTAGAGATAATGAATATAGCATTACTTAGCAAATGGAAGTGGCGTATTCTAGTGGATAAGGAGTCGGTGTGGCAAGATTTGTTAATAGCTAGATATGGTAATCCAAAGCTAAAAGTGTTGATAGGGGATAGCTCGATATTGAACAAAAAAGATTCTCATTGGTGGAGGGATTTAATTAAATCGGACAATTACGAGAGGCTTTTTTTTACCATTTTACGAGTGCTTTTAAGTGTAAAATTGGAAATGGAAATCACATGCCGTTGTGGTATGCTACTTGGATTGGGCAAAAATCCTTGATGGAAGATTTTCCCGAGCTATTCTCTTTGTCTGAAAATCATACGATACCTATTAACTTTGCAGGAGCTTTTGTAGATGGCGAGTGGCAGTGGCGGTTAGCAAGCTGGTTTGGGGAAGGGTCGGAGGCTGCCAAAGAGGCAGATTGCATCCAAAATGTTGGCTGGCAGAATAGAGGGACAGCAGCCGGTACTGATTACAACGCAGGGCCTGCGGTTTCGTGCATTGTTGGCCGGCGGCAAATTGAGGAGGATGCTGCTGCTGCTAACAGCTTTTTGGCCAGCCATCAAAACGGAATCGACTCTGTTAGTGGTAATGTACAAAGGATATCGGAAAGTTTGAAGTCTTTGTTGGAGGCAATTGGTAGTGTTTCGGTTAAGGAGAAGGAAGAGGATAGCTTTAAGTGGGCATTGACGAACAATGGAGTTTTCTCCGTTAAGTCTTGTTATGATCCTTTCAAGTCTTCACTATCCGGTCCTCCGTTGGAATGAAAAAAGGTTTTGGCCTTAACTTTTCTTTGGAAGTGAAAAGTCCCTTCAAAAATCTTAGTGTTTGGTTGGAGATTTATCCATAACCGTTTAGCAACAAAAGATCAATTGGTGCGTAGGGGAGTTTTGGTGGAAGGCACGAAAGCTTTTTGCTCTTTGTGTAAGGAGAAGGAGGAAGATATTCCTCACCTTTTTTTCATGTGCGAATCCTCTTGTAGCATTTGGAGAAGGGTGTATATGTGGCTAGATTTATCTAAATTCTTGTCTTTTGAGGATTTTGAGGATTTTTTCTTCAATTACGAGAAGATACCGTTTAATAAAAGAATGATGGTGGCCAACGTTTGGCTAGCAACGGTTTGGACTATTTGGTCAAAGCGTAATGCGGTGATCTTTAGAAAGGAGACTTTTAGCTTTACCGAATGTATGACGGAGATTATTTACAACTCTTGAAGGTGGGAATGTTTGTAATTTTGATCTTTGGAATATTCGACCTCTCGATTGTAGCGAGAGGTAGGAGCTTTCCTCTTTGTATTGGGGTGGAGCATCCCTTTTGCTCCCTTTAATACCATTTGCTTATTTAAAAAAAATATTCCTTGCTTTAAAAAAAACAAAAAAAACAACATATTGTTTCTAAAATATACAATTTTTGCACCACAACTCGTCAAAGAAACTAACAAGACACATAGAACATATTCAGTGTCTTCAAATCAAAGTATATAGAGCTATTTTGTTCAGACCATAGTTTTTCTCTCTTTTTTAAATATATTATTAAGATAGTGTTACCCTTGTACCCAACATTATATACACAAATGATGCCACATTGATATTGCAGAATGGTATTAAAAAAAACATGGAACAATGCAAACAAACTTTAATTTGAAGCTCTTTAATAAGTCTCAAATGAAAGAAAAGAGAGCAAATATGAGCAAGGGCAACTCGCCGACAAAACCAAAATGAAAGAAAATTTCTTTAGCCACCTCCCTATGGGGGTCACCCCCGGCGAAAATTCCAAAATACCCCTGCTTCGGAAGTTCATTTCCGAAAGCGTCTTTTTTTGAAAAAATTGACTTATTTCGGAAGTTCATTTCCGAAAACATTATTTCGGAAGTTCACTTCCGAAATACTGCGATTTCTGCAGATTTATCAAAACACTCCCCTCCCCCAATCATTTACCCTAAATCAAAACAAAAAGTGGCAAAGGCGAAAATTTGTGCAAACAGAATTCCAAAGCTGCATCAAGGCTCCAATCACACTGCTAAACAACATTCAAAAGCCCTCAATCCTAACACTTTGTAAGTTTTGAAATTTTTAGATCTATTATTCAAATGCATGTTATTTAGGGTTTTAATTGCATAAATGATATATGGTTAGGTTGTTAGTAGTATTTAGGTTGTTTAGAAGCATTTTGATTTGGTTTGAAGTTTGGTTTAGGGGTCTGCCATGGAAGTTGCAGAAAACTCCATCGCAGGGGTGTTTCGGAAGTTCATTTCCGAAAACACCTCCATCCCAGTTTTCGGAAATGAACTTCCGAAATGTATCAGAAGTTCAAATTTTTTTGTTTTTTATTTTTTCTCGCATATTAATCGATTTCAATTGTTTACAGGAACATGTCAGACAATCAACCAGCACGCAGGACTGCGTCTTCTAGAGATGGTAGGGAGTGTCCGTTTTAATTTGCAAGTACTTTATTTTTAACGCCTTTGTTTATTGTGCCTGTTTCTTTGAAGTTTGTGTCCCTTTCTTCTTTTATAAAAGGAGGTCTCATGGACCTTTCTTTCTTCATTTTTACGCAAGAATGGGTGGCGCTAAGGGAAGAAAGGGTTCTTCAAAGAAGGAGGTGAAGGAGGTGAAGGAGGTGAAGGAGGTGAAGGAGAAGAAAAAGGTTTTGACTGGTTCTGCTTCTCGTCCCCTGGGGGTCCATGGCTCGGACGTGCAGACTCAGTCTTCAGGCGTGATCAACGCTGATGGTTCTGATACTGAGTGGGATGAGGATTGGTATAATTATCTTCATTCGGAGGAGTTCGCTCGTCGGGAAGAATAACGTGTTTTTATTTTGTTTGATGTGTATTTTGTAACGCTCGTCGGGCAGAATAACGTGTTTTTGTTTTCTTTGACGTGTTTTGTTTTGTTTTGTTCTGATTTCGGATTGTATCGCACAATGTTTTTGTATTGGATTTATCATCTTAGTTTTTGGATTGTTCTGATTTCAATATGTAGATTCTTGGATTTCATCTCCGCGAACACTATCCATCTTCTGGATTATAAACATAGAACTTTGACTTTCCCAGCGCACCTCTTTGTTTGATTTTTTTGTAATGACGTCCCCTGATCAGGTAAGAAATGTGGACACATGTGCCTACGTAAGCCTTCTAAGACGGTTACCTTCTAAGAAATGTGGTAACACTTTCCTACTTAAAAGCCTACGTAACAAAAATTGGGAAGCTCCACAGCCACGCCCTATTTAAAAGAATAAAAAACCTTTTGAAATTTCGAAGTTCCCTTTTCCTTCTCCCCACCACTCTCAGACGGTTAACTTCTAAAACACTTGTAAGTTTAAGAGTGCGCCTAAGAGGGGGGGTGAATTAGGACTTTGAAAATTTATCCGGTTTTATGAGAATGCTTGTACTTATTTTTCTGGTTAAGTGTTTGAAGGTTCTTGAATAGTTCTTTTCTTTTCTTGATAATAGTGATGGAAGCGGTAAAATGCGGAAAAGTAAAGAACACAATGATATATACTGGTTCCCCTCACAATCCGAGAGTACTCCAGTCCCCTTTCAAACACGAAAGAGATTTTACTATTGTTAGATCTTTGTACAAGCCTATACTAAGACTCCTCCTACAATCTTCTAACAAAACCACCAAGAACAATCCTCTTGGATTTCAATAAGTCCTTAAGAGAACACCCTCCCTAAGGATACCTCTTGTTTCCAAAACTATGGACAACAAGGTTACAACTACCAAGAACAATCCTCTTGGATTTACCAACTTGATTATGAGAACAATCCTCTCACTAATCAAAGACTCTTGCTTCCAACAATCCTGGATAGCAAATCAATAATAACAAAATATATTTTGAGTAGAAGTTTTGATACAATAAATCAATCACTTGATTGATCTTCCCTTTCAAGTAAGCAAATCTTTTAATGTAACACAAGTGTTTATGAATGGTATGAAATGTTTCTTTGCAATATTAAAAGAAAATATATGCAAGAGGTTTCAATGAAATTTGAAGTATATGACACTTGGTGTTTATATGAAGATTTCTTGATGTATAAGATTTGTATGAATTTTTTGAATGAAAGAGGTGATTTGATAAATCTGAAATTCTGTGTTTTATAGCCTCTAAAACACCCCTACAAAAGATCATAATCCATGGAAGGTTGCCAATACAAAGGGTGAAGAGGTATGACATAAAAGCTGTTGGAAAAAATATAATTTTTCAAACTGCGCACAGAGGAACCGGTTCCCAGAATATGGAACCCGGGTTCCCTAACCCAACGTTAAAAAGAAATTCAAATTTTGAACTGGGGAACCGGTTCCCAAAAACTGGAACTCGGTTCCTGACTCTTTTAGCGCAAATAAAAGTTGGCAGAAGTCTTGGGGAACCGGTTCCTCCAATTTGGAACCCGGTTCCTAAGAATGAAAAACTCAAAAAACTTTATGGAAAGGTTTGAAATGATTCTAGGATGTATGTAAGATTTATAGATGATGTATATATCTTTGAAAACACTTGTTATGCATTAATAGACTTGCTTTGCCATAAATCTTAATACCTTAGATCAACCAAGCTTGAAACCATTGAGGAAATCTTGAATCTTGTTTCTTTTTAAAAATACTTGATCCATTGCTTATTTGATCTTTTTGCTCATCCTTTATTGATGCATACTTATGATAGTTGTCTTCATCAAAACATAGTGTTGTAGAAGCTTGCCTTCACATTCTCCCCCTTTTTGATGATGACAACATTTGAAATATGAAGTGTAATGCTCTTATGTGAATGCTCCCCCTAAATTTGATAACTCCCCCTTGATCAAAGCTCTCCCTTGATTTAGAGTGAATTTTACTTCTTTGTGGCTGCAAATGTTAGAGACAAGCAAGCATACACATATACACAAATATCTTCTCCCCCTTTGTCATTATCAAAAAGGATGGGAAAAAGATAAATTATTATAAAATATGAACACAAATAATTCTTTACCCATGAGTTTTACCTCATTGGTGACTTCATCAATGATCAAGCATTCTTCCTTAGTGAATTTGATCTTGAAGCCTTTGTCACAAAGTTGACTTTTGCTTAGAAGATTTTGCTTTAGTCTTTCAACATAAAGTACATCCTCAATGGATATGAAAGTTAGTGATCCAACTTTGTTAATGCCAAGAATTCTTCCTTTAAGGTATTCTCCATATGTGAAATCACCCTCGGACTTAAAAACTAGATTTGAAAGTTAGTTCAAGTCTTCTATCAAATGCTTAAAAACCACCACTTGTCAAAAACACCATAGAATTTAAGTGGTCCTCAAGCAAACCTACAAAACAAATTATGTTTGATTTGGTACCCAATGTGCTTTGGGTCCATCATAGTTAGTTCCTTTCTTCACCCATACATAATGTCCACTAGGAACACTAAAGTTCCTTACATAACAAGCATTGGGTGTGTGACCAATAATACCACAATAAAAACAAGTAGGTTCAAAGTTGCTTTTATATCTAGGAACATATGGTTTCTTTTTAGGAAACCTTTTAGGATGATGATGAACCTTTTGTGCCTTATCCAATTTGTTGAATTGTTCACTTGCCTTCACAAAGATAGTTTTACTAGTACTTGGTTTAGACTTTGCATATCCAAGACCACTTTTATCATTAGGGAATCTTTGTTGCCTAAGGACACCTTCCAACCCAATTTGTCCTTTTTCATACCTTTCAAGGACTCTCTTTAATTGAACAATTTGAAAAGAAAGTGATTCACAATTCTTGCATGCAACACTATCTTCTTGAACACTAATCATTTTTTCTTTGTCATCTTTTTCTTCTATTATCTTAACCTTCTCTTCTAAAGATGATATTATTTTCTTTTGAGATGAGATAGTTTTATAGAGAATTTTGCACTCATTTAACAATTCATTTATAGCATCTTGAACATCATTATCAAAAAGAGAAAATTCATTACTAACCTCATTGTCTTCATCATCAGAATGGTGTGTTGCTACCAATGCAAGATTCACATGTTCTTCATCTGAAGATGAACTTATTTCATTGTCATCCCATGCTACATATGCTTTCTTTGATTTTTTATCTTTATTTTTCTTGAAGTATTTGTCCTTCTTTACAAGTTTAGGGCATTCACTTTTGACATGTCCTCTTTCTCCACATTCAAAGCATTTAATCTTCCTTGTTGGTACTTCATCTTTAATGATCTCCTTTTTCTTTTCTTTTTTTTAGAAATTTTTCAAACTTTTTGATAAACTCATTATCTTCTTCACTAGTGGATTCATCCTCTTGATTGCTATCATGATGCTTGACTCTTGTCTTCAAGGCAATATCTTTTGAATCTTTCATTTGAATTTCATGCGTTTCAAGTCTTCCGAGTTCTGTTTCATATTCTTGAAGTTTACCGAACAAGGTTGCGGAAGTCATCTTTGATAGATTCTTTTTCTCGGATATCGCCGTTACTTTCGGTTGCCATTCTCTTGTTAAAGATCTGAGCACCTTTAAATTTAGTTCTTCGGTAGGGAGAGTCTTACCGAGTGCCTTCAAGTGATTTGTCAAATGAACGAATCGTTTTTGCAATTCGAGAATAGTTTCTCTGGGCTTCATTCTAAATAGTTCGTACTCTTGGCTTAAGGTATTCAATCTTGATCTTTTAACTTCAGCGGTACCTTCATGAGTTTCTACAAGAGTATCCCAAATTTCCTTTGATGTTGTACATGTTGATATTCGGAAGAATTCATCCATACTAAGAGCACCATGAAGAAGACTGATCGCCTTTTTGTCAGCAAGAACTTTCCTTCTATCATCATCGTTCCATGAAACTTTAAGCTTTGTTGATTCAACACCATCGACGATAGTTGTAGGAACAAAGGGACCATTTTGGACTGCTTCCCATACTTCTTCTCCTTTTGCTTCTAAATGAGCCTTCATTTGGATTTTCCAAAAGTCAAAGTATTCACCACAAAATAATGGAGGCTTGTTGTTACTACCACCATCTCTAAAAACTGGATTCTGATTTGCGGAAGCCATTCTGGATCTTTAGGAACAAGTTACCTATAACTTGCTCTGATGCCAATTGTAAGTTTAAGAGTGCGCCTAAGAGGGGGGGTGAATTAGGACTTTGAAAATTTATCCGATTTTATGAGAATGCTTGTACTTATTTTTCTGGTTAAGTGTTTGAAGGTTCTTGAATAGTTCTTTTCTTTTCTTGATAATAGTGATGGAAGCGGTAAAATGCGGAAAAGTAAAGAACACAACGATATATACTGGTTCCCCTCACAATCCGAGAGTACTCCAGTCCCCTTTCAAACACGAAAGAGATTTTACTATTGTTAGATCTTTGTACAAGCCTATACTAAGACTCCTCCTACAATCTTCTAACAAAACCACCAAGAACAATCCTCTTGGATTTCAATAAGTCCTTAAGAGAACACCCTCCCTAAGGATACCTCTTGTTTCCAAAACTATGGACAACAAGGTTACAACTACCAAGAACAATCCTCTTGGATTTACCAACTTGATTATGAGAACAATCCTCTCACTAATCAAAGACTCTTGCTTCCAACAATCCTGGATAGCAAATCAATAATAACAAAATATATTTTGAGTAGAAGTTTTGATACAATAAATCAATCACTTGATTGATCTTCCCTTTCAAGTAAGCAAATCTTTTAATGTAACACAAGTGTTTATGAATGGTATGAAATGTTTCTTTGCAATATTAAAAGAAAATATATGCAAGAGGTTTCAATGAAATTTGAAGTATATGACACTTGGTGTTTATATGAAGATTTCTTGATGTATAAGATTTGTATGAATTTTTTGAATGAAAGAGGTGATTTGATAAATCTGAAATTCTGTGTTTTATAGCCTCTAAAACACCCCTACAAAAGATCATAATCCATGGAAGGTTGCCAATACAAAGGGTGAAGAGGTATGACATAAAAGCTGTTGAAAAAAATATAATTTTTCAAACTGCGCACAGAGGAACCGGTTCCCAGAATATGGAACCCGGGTTCCCTAACCCAACGTTAAAAAGAAATTCAAATTTTGAACTGGGGAACCGGTTCCCAAAAACTGGAACTCGGTTCCTGACTCTTTTAGCGCAAATAAAAGTTGGCAGAAGTCTTGGGGAACCGGTTCCTCCAATTTGGAACCCGGTTCCTAAGAATGAAAAACTCAAAAAACTTTATGGAAAGGTTTGAAATGATTCTAGGATGTATGTAAGATTTATAGATGATGTATATATCTTTGAAAACACTTGTTATGCATTAATAGACTTGCTTTGCCATAAATCTTAATACCTTAGATCAACCAAGCTTGAAACCATTGAGGAAATCTTGAATCTTGTTTCTTTTTAAAAATACTTGATCCATTGCTTATTTGATCTTTTTGCTCATCCTTTATTGATGCATACTTATGATAGTTGTCTTCATCAAAACATAGTGTTGTAGAAGCTTGCCTTCACAACACTTTCCTATTTAAAAGCTTCTCACCCATTTTTCTTTCAAAATATCCCAAATCATTTTCGATCCTAAGTCTTCTTCTTTGCTTTAACGTTTTCTATCTCTTGTTACTGCTTTCATCACAATGTCTCGCCGCGGTGGAGGAAATCATCCCGAAAATCGCCGGAGTCAACCATCTCCTGCACATTCTCAACAATCATCCATCAATGCTGCAGGATCAGGCCGTGGTGGTGGTGGCCGTGGCTCTCGCGGTGGACGTACCTCCAATCCTTCTTCCTCCGGACATCCACCTCCTCCGTCATATGCTCCGTCCCCGGTTACCTCTCCTCCGTCTGTTGTTGCAGCTCCGGTTGTTCGTCCATCTGTTTCAGCGTCGTTTGTTCCATCTGTCGCAGCGCCGGTTGCTTCCTTGAGTTCGACTCTGATCTCCATCGAGAGCCTGACTGTCGAAGTTAAACAGAAGGCTACTCTAGAGTCGGCTCCATCGTCTCAGAAGGAAAATTGGGAAGGAAAATTCAAGTTCGTGCTAATCATTTTCAGTTGCGAGTGGCTGATAAGGATCTACACCACTATGATGTAAGTATAGTTTGCTCATAAGTTTTTTGTTGTTTATTATGTTGGTAAGTTACAATGTGGTATGGATTTCTAGAGGATCAGGACTTTCTAACCTGTTGCAGCGTCTCCTCCATCGTCTTCATCCGATTAAATAAAGCGAATCGTTCTTGTTTGTTATTTTTCTTCTGTCCAGACCTTTTTTCGGAAGTGCATTTCCGAATTCCTCCAAGGGGGGTGAGTTCGGAGATGAACTTCCGAAACACCACATTTTCTGAAAATGTAACTTTATTTCGGAGATGCATCTCCGAAATCAATATTTTATATTAAAAAAAACACGTTTTCGGAAGTTCATTTCCGAAAACACCTTTTTTTCAAAAAAAAGTACCTTTTCCGAAATGAACCTCCGAAACAAGGGGTAGTGTTGTAAATTCACCAGGGGTGAGCAAGAAGGTTAGGAGGTGGGTGAAGAAATAATCAAATGAAAAGGGATTCTGCATTGGTAGAAGTCGCCGGCAAGTCATCCTTGGCTCAAATCCACTCTCTCTGTCTATCCATGCAAGACATTTGAGCAAATAAACAGCTTTAATGCAACTTAACTTGTTATCTTCTAAACTCGATGTGTCTCATACCCTTCATTTAGCCATGTATTTATAGTCACTAATTTAAAGTCAAAGGGTTATATTATCAATTTCTCAAAAGAAAATATTCCATCATAAACATTGACACCTTTTACCAATGTGTCAGTCTTTGACTTTTCTTATCCAAAACTATTATTGCTGTACATATAGAATCAAATTTTACTTGCTATAGAAAAAAAATATAGTTGACAATGGGATCGTTCTTTTGCAAAAAATGTTTGTTGATTGATTAATATTTACTTCTTGTGGGAATAGAATATAACACGGGGCGTTAAAGCAGCTAGAAACTCTTTGTAGTGGCTACCCATATGTTTCCGTTATGGCATTGTCGATGTGAATTTGTTCTCACAAAATATAGCTTATCAAAAGATCGTATAAAGATTTTGACTTATTACTTAACGAAATCAATAAGAATATTGGCTAAAAAGCATTCGTGTTGTTCATTTTAAGTCATTATCTGTAACTTATATTGTATTGTTTTCTGTTGGTGGTATTCTAGAGGTGGTATGTGATAAATTATAGTGTTGCAGGATTCTGCAGAGGAAAACTGATTTTAGTCACTTTCTGCACTATACTTCTACTGGTAGAAGAACATTGAAAAAACTGCTGATTTTATTGAATTCACCACTCACTGCTATATATTTCTTAGCATTACAAAGCCTCTATATAGGCTTGAATCAAAACTGACATAGAAGACAATAAGTTGATAATTAAGATAAGGACTCTTTGGTTCTCTCAATCTTAATGATACAACTCTAACATAACTCTAAATAAAGACAATCATTATAATGTGATGGTTACACTTCTTTCATAATGCTTACTAATAGTGGTGGTTACAACACATTAATTTTAACACTCCCCCTTAATGTGTTGCTCTTTAACTCCCATTGCTTCTCTAAGTTGCTGAAATCTTCCTTTTGGTAGTGCTTTAGTAAAAATGTCTGCAAGCTGCTCTTGTGAATTGCAGAACACTAACTGCACATCGCCATCTTCGATCACACTTCGGATGAAGTGGTTCTTTATATTAATATGTCTTGTTCGAATGTGGAAAACAGGATTCTTCGCCATGGCTATTGCTGATTTATTGTCACAATGAAGCAGCAGACTTCCTGCTGAAGATTGTCGTATTCTTCTTAACCACAATGATTGTTGTGTAGCCAAACCAGCTGCCAAATATTCTGCTTCTGCTGAAGATTGCGCTACAGTGTCTTGTTTCTTTGAACACCAAGAAATTACTCCTGATCCCATGCTGAACACATAACCAGAAGTGCTTTTCATGTCATCAACACTTCCAGCCCAATCACTGTCATAGTAGCCTTTAGCTTCAAGTTTAAAATTCTTTTAAAACCTAATTCCATGTTCCATGGTTCCCATGACATACCTTAGAACTCTTTTTGCTGCTCCAAGACGTAAATGACTTGGTTTACTCATGAACCTTGAGAGTAAACTAGCAGCGTACATTAAGTCAGGTCGTGTAGCTGTTAGATAAAACAAACTTCCAACCAAACTTCTATACATTCTTGCATCTACTAATCTTCCACCTTCTTCCTTCTTTAATTTTTCATTCACCACTAAAGGAATATCAACAGGTTTGCAGCCATTCATGCCAAAAATTTTCAAAATATTTTCAGCATATCTCCTTTGACAAATAAAAACTCCATATTCATCTTGGTAAACCTCAATACCAAGAAAATGATGCAGCAAGCCAAGATCACTCATCTCATATTTTTTCATCATTTTTATTTTAAAATTTTCAACCATTTTCTTGTTGTTACCCGTATACACCAAATCATCAACATAAAGGGCAACAAGAAGGATATCATTTTTACCTTGATGCTTCACATACAAGGTATGCTCACTCTGACTTCTTTGAAATCCTTGTTGAATGAAGTAGCTGTCAATTTCACTATACCACGCTCTAGGGGCTTGTTTCAACCCACAGAGAGCTTTCTTCAACTTGGAAACCTTTTCTTCTTGGCCTTTAGTCACAAAGCCTTGAGGTTGCTGCACATATACCTCTTCTTTTAATTCTCCATTCAGGAAAGCTGACTTCACATCAAGTTGGTACAGGTTCCACCCTTTCTGAGCTGCTAATGCAATAACTGTTCGTACAGTATCCAATCTTGCAACTGGGGATAAAGTTTCACTATAGTCAATTTCAGGCTGTTGTGCATAGCCTTTTACTACCAATCTAGACTTGGCTCTTTGAATTGACACATCTGGATTATGCTTCAATTTGTACACCCACTTTACTCCAATAGCTTCTTTGTCATTTGGCTTTACAACTAGCTACCATGTTTTGTTTTTCTCAATGGAAGTTATCTCTTCTTGCATCGCATTCCTCCAAACATCTTCTTTGATTGCTTCATCAAAAATTTCTGGTTCCACAACACAATAGTTACATCTTGCATAAATATCACTCAAATCCCTCAATTTTATTGGAGTTGAGCTGGGAGATGATGAACTTGAACTTGGTGAACTTGGAGAGGACGATGAACTTGGTGTACATGGGGTTGGTTTCTCATTCTCAGCTGCTGAATTTTATTATTGTAATATGATTGCAGGGACTGTTTTCTCCTTCATTTGGTCTTCCCAATTCCAAGAAGCGTTCTCATCAAATACAAAATCCCGACTAAGGATCACCTTGTTTGTCTTCAAGTTGTAAAGTCTATAGCACTTTGACATGGAACTATAGCCAATAAAGACACATCTTTCACTTGTTTCTTCCAACTTTGTCCTCTTTTTTTTAGGAATTTGAGCATAGAAAACACATCCAAAAAATTTTAGATGGTTCACCGACGGTGTTCTTCCACTCTAGGCTTCAAATGGAGTCTTTTTCAACATGGCCTTTTTTGGACACCTGTTCATCAAATACACACCAGTATTAACGGCCTCGGGCCAAAAGGTTTTAGGCAACCCTTTCTCAAGTAGCATAGATTTCGCCATCTCCATCACAGTTTGGTTCTTTCTTTCAGATACACCATTTTGATGAGGTGTATAGCCAACAGTGAGCTGTCTTTCAACACCTTCATCTTCACAAAATTTGTGAAATTCATTTGAGGTGTACTCCTTTCCTCGATCACTTCTCAGCATCTTTATAAATCTGCCACTTTGTTTTTCAACTAATGCTTTAAATTTCTTAAAGATTACAAACGCTTCAGATTTTTGTCTCATGAAATATACCCAAGTCATGCGGGTAAAGTCGTCAATAAACAAGATAAAGTACCTGTTTTTTCCATGAGACAAAGTATTCATAGGGCCACACACATCTGTGTGTACAAGTTCCAACACTTGTTTGGCTCTCCATGCATCTTCCTTTGGAAATGGTTGCCGATGGTGTTTTCCAAAGACACATCCTTCACACACACCAGATTTTTCTTCGATTCTTGGCAGCCCATACACCATCTTCTTTTGATTGAGTAACTTGAGACTTTCGTAATTCAAATATCCAAGTCTCCTGTGCCATAAACACGAGTCATTCTCTTCTCTGGCCATCATGCTTACATTTTTCTCATAGTTGAAAGATAGTGGAAAGCTCTTGTTGCTAGTCATCTTCACAACAACAACACTTCTTCTTTCTGAGTCAAAAATTCTGCACTCTCTATTCTCAAAGTTTAGAGAATAGCCGTGCTCCAGAAGTTGTCCAATGCTAAGCAAATTTTCGTCTAATTCTGGCACATAAAGCTTGTCATGTATGATTCTGCTTTCTTGCTTTGTGGTGACTCCAATGCTTCCTTTTCCTTTCACTTCGACATGTTCTCCACTGCCCAATTTGACTTTTGAGCCGAATGAAGAATCAATGTTTATAAATGCTTCCTTATGTCCGGTCATATGGTTGCTACAGCCGCTGTCCAAATACCAAACATTTTTACATTCTTCATGCAATGCTTTTTGACAAGCAAAAAACAACTTTCCTTCATCAGGTTCTCCTTCTACGTACGAAGCATGTTGCTGATTTGCAAGACGACATTCCTTTTGAAGGTGCCCGAATCTCTTGCAATTATGACATTGTGGTTTGCCTTTATTCCCACAGTCCTTCTCGTCATGAGTGCCACTGTTACAAATTTTGCACCATTTGTTTGATGCTTCATTCCATCTTCCTCCATTTGTGCCTCTTCCATATCTGCCACGTGAGTTTCGACCTCTGCCTCTGCCTCTTCCAAATCTGCCACCTCTAGAAGACTCACCTCTAGTTTCTATTTGGGGCTTATTTTCACAATTGTTGGGATGAATGTTGAGTTTAGATTGAAAGGCACTCTCAATTAAATTTTCAGAATGTCGTAACATCCTTTGCTCGTAGGATCTCAAAGACCCCATCAACCCTTGAACAGTCAAGGTTGATAGATCCTTGGTTTCTTCTATCACACCCACCATCGGGTCAAATTTTGATGTCAAACTAATAAGAATTTTGTCAACAATTCTGCGATCTTCTATCGTATCACCATGCGACTTCATCTGATTCACCAACTCGAAGAGTCTGTTGAAGTATTCGTTCAGGCTTTCGTTCTCCTTCATCCTTTCATTTTCATAATCTCTCTTAAGAAATTGAAGCTTCATAGTTTGCACCTTTGAGTCTCCTTTGAACTCTTGTTGTAGGATACTCCAGGCTTCTTTCGATGATTTAGCTCTCATAATCCTTGGGAAGATGGATAGAAAGACTCCTCTTTGAATCATCCCAAGAACTCCAGCATCTGTGATCTTCTTCTTCTTCAACTCATCAAGCCGTTGGCTTGATTCTTCAGCCTTTTCTTTTGATTTTTCAGCCTCTGTTGGTGCCGGTTCTTCATATCCTTTTTTTGACATACTCTAAAACATCCAAAGATGTGAATAGAGTCTCCATTTTAACAGCCCAAAAATCATAGTTCTCTCCTTCAAATAGAGGAACTTTGACATTGTTGTATGTTGCTGAAGGAATGTTTATGGAAGCCATAACTTTTGTTGTTTTTGCTGCAGCTGCAAGGATCTGCAACTCTGATTCCACTCTGATGGTGGTATTCTAGAGGTGGTATGTGATTAATTATAGTGTTGCAAGATTCTGCAGAGGAAAACTGGTTTTAGTCAATTTCTGCACTATACTTCTACTGGTAGAAGAACATTGAAAAAACTGCTGATTTTATTGAATTCACCACTCACTGCTATATATTTCTTAGCATTACAAAGCCTCTATATAGGCTTGAATCAAAACTGACATAGAAGACAATAAGATGATAATTAAGATGAGGACTCTTTGGTTCTCTCAATCTTAATGATACAACTCTAACATAACTCTAAATAAAGATAATCATTATAATGTGATGGTTACACTTCTTTCATAATGCTTACTAATAGTTGTGGTTACAACACATTAATTTTAACATTTTCCCAATATAGAGATCTGGTACTAGTATGGTCCATTTAAAAAGGTTCTATAAAAAGTTAATGCAGTATCATCTCATTTTTCTATATGCATGATCATCAAAATTTGATATAAAATTTATCATTTTTTTCATATTAAAACTTTTTTGAAAAGATCATAGTTAAAGAATAATTCATACGCATTAAGTTTGTAGAAATAACCCCATACATGTTAAGAAAAATTTATCCTTTTTTTTTGTTAATGAACTAAGAAGAAATCTCCTAGAAGATAAAGATGGGATATTGACACTACTAAAAATAACGTTTTTATGACGAAGGTTTCACCTCAGTAAAAAAAAAACGAGGTATTATAGTTCAGGTGTGCCATGTTTGATTTTTTTATATAAATAAAAACAATATATATTACCTCGATTTTTAATAAAACCCAAGGAAAAAACAAACCATGACACACTTCGAATCTCAACTATTGTCGTTTAGACTTTTATTTGTTTATAAGTGAATACTAAATGATATATCCCTTCGGTTTCCATAAAAATCAAGGGATAAAATAAATATATTTTACTATAAAAAATACTCTTAAACGAATTTAACCTATTCCTAACTTATATGTTGTCGCCCCAAACTAGTACGCATTATTCTTTGGGATGGATTGCAAGACATAAAAAATCTTCAACATTCTTCTATCCTTGAACCAAACATTTTTTATGCCCTTACAATCTATCTTAAATAATGGTGTTGATGTTGCTGTTGTATATTTGGAACAACCCTCAATTAAAAAAGGGGGCTTAACCTTTGAAAAGTAATCAATTGATAGATTGCATGTGCAGAAAATCATTTTTGCTTCAACTTAAACATAGAAGGGAGTTGCTCAACCTTTGAAACGTTAAACAGAGAAACGAGCTTAACCTTTGAAAAGCTATATAGGCAAAAACAATCTTGAATTGCAGCGATGAATCTAAGTTTATTTTAATATTTTGTGTCAACAATGTAATATTTAAAAAAAAATAGACATCCTTCACATCGAATTTATTCTAAAATCGAGGGGCTTATTTATTTTTATATTTTTCAATTTAAAATATAAATTATGTTTCCCCTCATTTTTTTTTTAAAAACCAAGGAAATATGTTACACCGCTACAACAACGAATCTCCACCCTACATTCCTAAAGGAACAACGCTCAAGATATTGCCAAGACATCAATCCACAACAAACTATGTACATCCACTATTTTATATCTTTTTTGTGAAATCATTTGCCTTGATATCATTTGTTCAAGATAATGAAATTTTGGAACTTAAAATTTTTTGAAAAAGTTCTCATAGATGGATTGCAAGTGCATAAATCATTCTTGCTTCAACTAAAATAAATAAGAGATATCAACATTTGAATAACTTATTAAAAATTCTATACAGTCAAACAACTATTGAACTTCAAAAGAATGCTCGTAAAAGGTATGTGCATTCTTTTCCAATAGGATCTAGATTAGAACGAAAGGTGATGTTCTCCAAGAACAACAGCTACTATGATAATGCTGCATTTGTTGTAATAATATAATTAAATATTATGTGTAAATAATATAATGTTAAAAAAAACTTCTACACCTTTAACCTCATTTTTTCCAAAAACCAAGAAAATAATTTTGGCATGATAAGTGAGAATATTGATCAATGTCCTTAAATAAATATGTGCCGCCCATTTTATGAGTATCAACGCTCAAGACACTTTTATTAGTGATCCGCGTGAAACCTAAGAGACATCCATTATGAAAGCATGATGAATATTAACAATTATAACCTAAATAAAACACGAAGCCCTTAAAACCTATAAACGCTTGAAAAAATTCTCTAAAATGGATTGCAAGAGCTGAAAACTATCTGGATTGTTTTCTTAAATATTTATTTGACCAGAAGATCATGTATTTAAATAATGATATAATTATCTTACCCTTTTTCATCATAAACAAATGCATGCAAGATCTGTATAGAATAATCATGCATCCAACATTTGATCTTCCTTAAGATTCAATAGTTCGAAAATCTAAAATCTAGAAAAATCTAAAATCTAGATCTTCATGAATTTTGATTTTTATCTAGATTCCTAGTGAATTTGATTTTGATTTTAATTTTAATATTATGTATAAAAAATGTAATATTTTGGGTAAGTAATATAAAAATTAAAATAATAATAATAATATTACCCCTCAATTTTTATCAACAAAGATGAAGAAATAAATCTTTGCAACATCAAAGGCTAATTGTTCAAAAAGAGAAGTTGCCCAAAATATATGTAAAATGGAGGTGCCGTTTAGAATTAAAGCTTTTGCTTGGAGACTCTTCCATGATAGGCTTTACATTAAGGATCTTTTGTTACTTAGAGGGATTTCTTTATCATTAGACAATTTAAATTGTATTTTGTGTGTGAGTTGTTTGGAAAATAGTAAACACATATTTTTTGGTTGTTGTGTGGTTAAGAAGGTGTGGAGTGAGATAGCTTTGTGGGTTGAAAAAGGGGCTTGTGTGGAGGAAAAGGGTTTGACGAGCTTAATGGATTGGCACTTCTTTTTTCACCAAAAATATGTCAATGATAGAAGAACGCGTGTTGTGTGGCTCGCAACTACATGGACTCTTTGGCTTCTAAGAAACGGAATTTGTTTTCGGAACGATAATTGGAACGTGAATGATAACACGATTTTATATCGTATATTTAGCCTAAAATCCATAGATATTTATAGCATTTTCCATTTATTATGTCAATTTATTATGATATTACGCGTGTATTTGCTTTGTTTCAGGTTTTACACTTCAATTACGACTATTTGCGAAAAGGAAAGAAAATCGAGCTTAAATGACCAATATTTATGCTTAAAAGACGAAAAGGGGTGCTGTAATGAAAGAAGGGTGCAATTAGGACCCAAAAGGCCCAAAAGAGCAATCCAGCCCACGAAGGAAAGCAACCCAGGCCTCACTAGTAAGCAGAGACGCACGTCTCTGCCACCTCAGCGAAAAGGGAGACGCACGTCTCCACCTCCCTAAATCCTCTCCACTTGAGACGCACGTCTCAAGTCTTCCTGAAGAATAGGAGACGCACGTCTCCACGTCCAAGTCTGCAGAATCTCCTCTTTTCACGCAAAGCAACTGCAAATCCCCTCCTATAAATAGGACCTGCTATCTCACTTCAATCTGTCCGATTTCCTGCCAACGAAGTGCTGCCGAAATTGTACCGCGAACTGCTTTTCCTTATTCTGTTTTCATTTAACCGTCTATTTTCTCACAACGATTTCTACACTGGAAATTGTTGTGAATTTTTCATAGATCTAGCCTTACGTTAGATTTATCGCTTTATTTCCTTGTTTTTATTTTCTGCCATTTAAATTCCGAAGAACGATCCAGCCAACCTGTGGTGGAAGTTCGAGTACTTCAAGATTCAATTCAATTCAGATTTATTTTAATTCAGGTTTTTATTTACCGCCTCATTTATATTATTTATCTGCATGATATATTATATGCCATTTAATATGCTTATTATTATGAACCGAACCAATATATGTATGTTTAATCGTATTAATATGTCTGGCTAAAATACTAAAGGTGTCGGTATGTAAAGTAAGTTAACCGTAGGGATCCGAAATAAATTGGCTAAAATTATGTTTTATTAATTATCACTTATTTTTGGTTTATATGTCTAGTTTAATTAGTAAGTCTTAAAACCAATAGAGCGAAAGTTTGAGGGCTTAAGACGGTCAAAGGTTAAAACCAATAGAGCGAAAGTTTGAGGTCTTTAACTGGATAGTAGACATAGGACATTAGTTTTAAGGACGGCGAAAGCGTATTAAAACTAATTGGAACTTATTTATTTTCAAAAATTGTTTTTACACTCGAGCGGGATGGCGAAAGCGTACGTTAGGGGTATTAGCTTGCTCCGAGTCAACAGAGCGAAAGTTTGAGATTAGGAGATTTAAATAGATAACAACCTCGTAAAATAGGCATTTTATTAATTACATTGTTTCCAAAAAGCTCTTCTAAAATCTAATGGGATGGCGAAAGCGTACATTAGGATTAGGATAGTAGTCTGAATCAACAGAGCGAAAGTTTGAGACGAGGATTTTTAATCAATTGGAATTAGTAAAGATTTTTAATTTAATTATGCAAAAGCCAATGAACCTTCGGATTGCCTTTAGTTAAACGAAATACATACTGATACCTGTCTTTTATTATTATTCTTTATTTTCTCACAATCACTTTCCCTTAGGAACAATCGAAATTTTAGTACTCCTAACTTTACATAGTAACCTTAGATAACGGTAGATCGATTCATAGTCCCTGTGGATTCGATATCTTTTAAAACTACACGACACGACTGTGCACTTGCAGTTATCCCGACTAATAGACACGCAAAGTCGCGATCAAGTTTTTGGCGCCGTTGCCGGGGACTATTTAAGTCGATATCGTAACTCACTGTTACACCGTAGAGACTAGGATAATTCTTCCCTTTCTTTTTGAACGATTGTATGCTCAATACTCGTTCACAAGGAGGAGACTTAATACAACGAATTAACGAGATCGAACGTTTCATTAACGTTAAACGTCGAGCTCGCAACCTTCCCGAAGTAGCAGAAATTCCGATTAATCAGGAATTGAATTTTACTGATCAAATCAATCAAATCACCCCGAAGTTAGAGATGGCTGCTATTCGTCCTCTTAGAGACTATGCCGCTCCTTCACGCGCTGAACCGCATTCAAGTATCGCACCACCTGCGATTGAAGCGAACAATTTCGAACTGAAACCTTCACTGGTCCAAGCTGTTCAACAGAATCAATTCTCTGGAAGCCCTGTAGACGACCCAAATCTCCATTTATCCGTGTTCGTGCAATACGCCGACACTATCAAAGCCAACAACGTTAGTTCCGAAGCTATTCGATTACGCCTTTTCCCTTTCTCCTTGAGAGATAGAGCGAGAGCGTGGCTTCAATCCCTGCCTTCCAATTCCATAACTACGTGGGACGAATTGAAGAGAGTATTCTTAGCAAGATACTTTCCGCCTAGCAAAACTGCTATGCTTAGAGGTCAAATCAACGGATTTACCCAGAAAGATAACGAATCGCTTTTCGAAGCTTGGGAACGTTACAAGGACATGCTTAGAATATGCCCTCATCATGGACTCGAACCATGGCTGATCATCCATACCTTTTATGGTGGTCTCTTATATAACACTAAAATGACTATAGATGCCGCTGCTGGCGGAGCATTAATGGACAAACCCCATGATGAAGCATACAAACTCATAGAGAACATGGCACAAAACCATTACCAATGGGGAGGAGAACGCGCCGCTCTAGAGAAAGCCCAAACCAAAGGAGGAATGTACGAAATTAGTGGTATAGACCGCGTTAACGCTAAAGTAGACGCTTTAACTCAAAAGATCGAGAATTTAACCATCACTCCTTCAGCCACCGCTGCCGCTGTAGCACCTAACTGCGAGATTTGTGGATTGACTGGGCATGTAGTTGCTGAATGCCAACTCTTGACTGGAGTCCCATCTGATCAAGTAAATTACGCTCAAGGAAACCCTTATTCTAACACGTACAACCCTGGATGGAAAAACCACCCGAACTTTTCTTATAAGAACAACAATGCGTTGTACGCGCCTGGACAAGCACCTGCTGTACCACCTGGCTACCAAAAAGCGCCTGTAGCTGCTCAAAACACCCCTAGGAAGTCAAACCTAGAAATCATGATGGAAAACTTTATAGCTTCCCAACAACAAACCAACAAAGACTTCCTGAATCAAAACATCCACAATAGCGAGCAACTAAAACAACTATCGAACAAAGTAGATGCTTTAGCTACGCATAACAAAATGTTAGAAACTCAAATCTCACAAGTAGCTCAACAACAAGCACCTACTGCTGCCCCTGCTGGCACGTTTCCTGCTCAACCACAACCTAATCCTAAAGGACATGCGAACGCGATAACACTACGAAGTGGAACTAATTACGATGGACCCATAGATCCTAGAACCCAAAACGTACCCATGTCACAACAAGAGCCAAAGGAAACCCAAAAGAAAACAACCGACGAACAAACTGCTAAGACTGATGAGAACAATAACGAAGTGGAACCCGAAAAGGAGAAACCTTATGTTCCACCCCCACCTTACAAGCCACCAATTCCTTACCCTCAGAGATTAGCTAAATCAAAAACCGAAGCGCAATTTAAAAGATTTGTAGAACTTCTGAAGCAATTAAACATAACCATACCATTCACAGAAGCCATAACTGAGATGCCTTCGTACGCTAAGTTCTTAAAAGAAATCTTATCAAACAAAAAGAAACTCGAGGATAACGAAACTATAACGCTTACCGCTGAATGTAGCGCTATCATCCAAAACAACATGCCTCCAAAACTGAAAGACCCTGGTAGTTTCTCTATACCCTGCGTAATTGGAAAAACCATCATAGAGAAAGCCTTGTGCGATTTAGGAGCTAGTGTTAGTTTGATGCCTCTTTCGACCTGTAAGAAACTCAATCTAGGTGAGCTTAAAGCAACAAGAATGTCTCTTCAACTAGCAGACCGTTCAGTTAAATATCCTGTAGGAATGTTAGAGAATATCCCTGTTCGTGTAGGTCAATTCTACATCCCGACTGACTTCATCATTATGGATATCCAAGAAGATTCTAACATCCCGATCATTTTAGGAAGACCATTTTTAGCGACCGCTGGTGCAATTATAGATGTAAAGCGAGGAAAGCTTACTTTCGAAGTAGGAGAAGAGAAAATAGAATTTATCCTTTCCCAATTCCTAAAAGCACCTTCTATAATTGACACATGCTGTTCTGCTGACATAATCGACGAGTGTGTCAAGGAAATAAAATCCGAACCAAATAAGGAAACCGAAATCCTAAGAATTCCTATGCCGCCAATTTTTGAAGATGACAACTGGCGTGAGGAATATCAAGATAACCACCTGAGTGAATGCTTAGCTTTAACCCCTGATCCTATACCTGGACCAAAGAAACCTGCTATAGAGCTGAAGACACTCCCTACCGATCTTAGATACGAATTTCTAGACGAAGAACTAAACCGACCAGTTATAGTGAACGCCAACTTGGGACGAACCGAGACTGAAAAATTACTTAATGTCCTAAGAAAATACCCTACCGCTTTAGGATACAACATATCAGATCTGAAAGGTATAAGCCCTTCTCTGTGTATGCACCGCATTATGCTCGAAGACGATAGTAAAACCTCTAGGGAACATCAAAGGCGAATAAATCCTATTATGAGCGATGTGGTTAAAAAGGAAATCCAAAAACTGCTAGAAGCTGGAATAATATATCCTATATCCGATAGTAAATGGGTTAGCCCTGTTCACGTCGTACCAAAGAAAGGAGGAGTCACTGTAATCACTAACGCAAAAGGAGAATCTGTAGCACAACGTACCCAAACTGGATGGAGAATGTGCATTGACTATAGGAAGCTAAATAAAGCTACCCGAAAAGACCATTTCCCTTTACCTTTCATAGATCAAATGCTCGAACGCCTAGCTAAACACTCACATTTTTGTTATCTGGATGGATACTCCGGATTTTTCCAAATTCCTATCCACCCTGACGACCAAGAGAAGACCACATTCACCTGTCCTTATGGTACATTCGCTTATAGACGAATGCCTTTTGGACTCTGCAATGCACCCGCGACCTTCCAAAGATGCATGATGGCAATATTTGCCGACTTCCTAGATGGAATAATGGAGGTCTTTATGGACGACTTCTCTGTCTGTGGAGGAAGTTTTGAAACATGTTTAGAAAACCTTGAAATGGTGCTTAGACGATGCGTAAGCGTAAACCTAGTCCTTAATTGGGAAAAATGCCATTTCATGGTTCGACAAGGAATTGTACTTGGACACATCGTATCCGATAGAGGAATCGAAGTTGATAAAGCAAAAATCGAAATTATCGAAAACCTTCAACCTCCCAAAACCGTTAGAGAAATAAGAAGTTTTCTGGGACATGCTGGTTTTTACCGACGCTTCATTAAGGATTTCTCTAAAATAACCAAACCCTTAACTGAACTACTCATGAAAGACGCCGAATTTATTTTCACCGATAAATGCACTGAAGCATTTCAAACGCTTAAACAAGCATTGATCTCTGCGCCAATCATGCAACCTCCCGACTGGAATGAACCTTTCGAAATAATGTGTGACGCAAGTGATTATGCTGTAGGAGCCGTTCTAGGACAAAGAAAGGATAAGAAACTACATGTCATATATTATGCGAGTAGAACCCTAGACGAAGCTCAGATGAATTATGCCACGACAGAAAAAGAATTATTAGCTGTCGTATTCGCATTAGACAAATTCCGTTCTTACCTGGTAGGAGCCAAAATAATCATATACACTGACCACGCCGCCATTAGGTACCTCCTAACCAAAAAGGACGCTAAACCAAGACTTTTGAGATGGATCTTGTTACTACAAGAATTCGATCTGGAAATTAAAGATAAGAAAGGCACTGAAAATGTCGTAGCAGATCACCTCTCTCGATTGGAAAATCTGAAACCCGAACAAGTACCAATTGACGATGATTTCCCTTATGAAAGACTCATCACCCAATTAGAAGCAAATGAATTCGAACCATACCGTCCAAACTCTGAAACCGAGAAATTAGCTGAAATAGCTTTAGCCCGATCTAACACACCTTGGTATGCAGATTTCGTAAATTACTTAGCTGCTGGTGTGCTTCCTCCTGATCTAAGCTACCAACAGAAGAAGAAATTCTTCCATGACCTGAAACATTACTATTGGGACGACCCACTCCTTTTCAAAAGAGGCCCCGATGGAATCTTTAGACGTTGTGTACCCGAGGAAGAGATAAGAAGCATAATAACACATTGTCATTCTGCACCGTGTGGAGGACACCATAGCACATCTAGAACCTGCGCCAAAATCCTTCAATCTGGACTTTTCTGGCCCAACCTGTGGAAAGACGTCCATTTTGCTGCACTAAGCTGTGATAGATGCCAACGAACTGGAAACATTTCAAGACGCGATGAAATGCCTCAAAAAGGCATTCTTGAAGTAGAAATATTTGACGTCTGGGGAATAGACTTCATGGGACCGTTTCCGTCATCGTTTGGAAATCAATATATACTCGTAGCCGTCGGTTACGTTTCAAAATGGATAGAAGCTATTGCTTCTCCTACAAACGATACACGAGTAGTTATTAAACTTTTCAAAAACGTCATCTTTCCTAGGTTCGGTGTGCCAAGATTGGTAATTAGCGATGGTGGTTCCCATTTCATTTCAAGAATACTTGAGAAACTCCTTCGAAAATATGGAGTAAATCATCGAATAGCCACACCATACCATCCACAAACAAGCGGTCAAGTAGAAGTATCTAACCGCGAAATAAAACAAATATTGGAGAAAACTATTGCTATATCGAGGAAAGATTGGTCAACCAAGCTAAATGAAGCTTTATGGGCTTATAGAACAGCTTTCAAAACTCCAATAGGAACTACCCCATTCAAACTCGTTTATGGAAAATCATGCCACCTACCAGTAGAGTTAGAACATAAAGCCTATTGGGCCATTAAGAACTTAAACCTAAACTACACTGCCGCTGGTGAGAAACGACTTCTAGACATAAACGAATTAGAAGAACTTAGACAAGACGCTTACGAAAACGCCAAAATCTATAAAGAGCGAACGAAAAAATGGCACGACAAGCATATATCTAGGAAAAATTTTAGCATAGGCGATAAAGTGCTCTTATTTAATTCTAGACTAAAATTATTTCCTGGTAAGTTACGATCTAGATGGTCTGGCCCTTTCGAAATAACTAACATATTTCCGAGTGGAGCGATAGAAATCAAAGGAGAAACCGTCAAACCTTTTGTCGTAAATGGGCAACGTCTTAAGTATTACCATCATCTCGAATACGATGAAAACATCGAAGTTTTTAAACTTGACGAACTGCCCGCTCTTTTGAAAAAATAGTTTTCTATTTTTAAATCGTCGAGCTTACGACATTAAACAAAGCGCTTGGTGGGAGACAACCCACATTTATTTATTCTTTTTATTATTTTTTATTTTAATTTTTATTTTATTCTATTTTATTTTTAAAATTTTTAATCTTTAATTTCCATTTAACTATTCTATTTTTAATTATTCTAGATTTTAATTTTCTTACTATTTTTCATACATCTTATAATAACTATTATAATTATAGCCGCTTTCTTCATTCGAGAAAATACTTCCTTTTTATAATTATAATTATTATTATAACTTGTTTTATTTAATTTTATTTTTTTTAAAATTAACACTAGCCTAGTTCTAACTTAATCTCAATATTTTCAACTTCTAGGTTTTTCATTTAATTACTAACTACGATGCAAGAAGTTGACAATATGGAAGTTGTGTTCCGTGGTAGAGGACAAGAAGCAAGATTTAACAAGCTGGCTGAAAGACACATGGAATTGACTTGCTATCCTCACCAACCAACTATGGTGAAGCTTGGTATCGAAGAAAGCATCCTACACCTGCTTAACCAGATCGGTTGGACTGGTTCTCACTTGTTCCGCAAGTTTAGCACTTATCGGAAGCTCACTTTGGAATTTTTGAGCTCACTGACCTATCTTCCAAACTGTGGACAAGGAGTGAAAAAAGGAGTTATTCTCTTTAGACTCTTTGGTATGGAGTTTAATTTCTGCATCCGAGATTTTGCTGAAATGTTAGAACTACCCCATGGACCTGATGCATACGCCCAAGTAGCTGAAGAAAACCTTCCATACTGGGAGTTGGAAAAATACTGGGGCAAGATCACTGGAAACGACAACCCTGAAGAGAATGAATTTCAATCTGAGAACATCCACAATCCTGCTTTCCGCTACTTTCACAAGATCCTTGCTCACTATATTTTTGGCAAACCAGATAATGTCACTGAAGTTACTAGAGAAGAGTTGTTCATCATGTTTTGTACATCTCAGAATCGCCCGGTCAATGCCATCGCATTCATGCTTACAAACTTCGAGCGCATCACGCAAGACAAAGTTTCACCCATTAGGATTGGCGGATTTGTCACTATGATCGCTAATGCCATAGGAATGAGAGTGCCTTTGCTTAGATTGACACCTTTTGGTACCCATACCTCTATGGACATCAATTTCTGCTTTAATCGAGGTATCATCGGTAATATTGGACCTGATCGTTTTGAATTGCTCATTGATAACAAAGTTTGGTATCAGTTCACCTTACCGAATCCTAGGACAAGTGTGCACAACCCTACCAACTGGCTTTACTATGGTCAGATTCCTGAGAGAGAGCCATCACCTGAAACTCCTCAAGCTTATGAACATTTTGATGAGGAAATGCCTGCATCTGAATCTGAACCTGAAACACCTCCTGGTTATTATGAACCTCTTCCTGTTGATGAACCCATTCCTGATTATGAACCTCTTCCTATTGATGAACCTGTATCTGAGTATGAACCTGAAACTCGTTCTGAAGATTCCGTTGAAGATCACACTGTTGATATGACTGATGTCGAGGTCGAGCAACAACAACCCGCTACATCCACCGCATCGGTAAATCAAAGGATGCCTAATCTGAATACGCACGAGCAAGCAATCAATGCACTACAACAAGATGTACAACATGTGCGCAACGAGCTTCACACTTTGCAAATGCATTTCTTCGATTTCATCGACACCGTCAATGCTCAGTTCGACGAAGTTTTCAAACACATTCAGTCTAATCAAAACAACAATAGACGTGGCTAGATGTTACCGTATTAGATTATTAGATTTTTATTTCTAGTTTTAGCAATTTCTATTCCTAGTTTAGATTTTCATTTTTTCTGCACTTTTCCATTCTGCTATTGTTAACACTCAGTACTGATTTAATTTTAAAATGCAATATTTTATTCACTACTGCTGTTGTGTTATAATACACTGCTATTAACTGCTATATATATTTGCCTGGCTATCACTCTTTGCTGTTAATAGTATTAAAATAAGATATTGTTCTGAACTAATGGACACTTTTTGCTGTTAATGGTATCTGTCAGCACTGTCTGGTCACCTGCATGCGTGCCCACTTGCCTGCCACAGGAGACGACCGTCTCCATCTGTGTGGGACCAGCAGATGCCATTCTTGGGACAGGAGACGCACGTCTCCATGCTCTGCCCCAGCAGACTGACTGCCTGAGACGCACGTCTCCCAAGGCCAGCAGTCTGCATTTGACCACGCAGACCATTCCTCTCTCCCTCTTGAATTTTGAATTTGAATTTCAAAATTCATTCTCCTCATTCTTCCCCTATTTATTCCATTTAAACTCCATTAACCTCATTCATCCTCCATCATTCACCTCTTAAACTCCATTCATTTCCCATTTTTCTATTCTATTCAAACTTCAAACACCACCATTAATCCATTTTAATTCTCCATTAACCACCCCATTTTCAAACCTCACTATAAAACCACACCACCACCACTCTTCTTCCTCACAACTATCATACCATTCTCTACTCTTCTACACTACATTTTTATTTTTCATTTCCATATTCACCATGCCTCCACGTTCATTAATCCGTGGTGAGCGTCCCGAGCGACCACCTCCCGACCTTTCAAACATTATCTTCCGAGATGATGCTCAACGAACAAAATATGTTGCTTTCTACGAACGTTCGGTTGTTCCCACAAAATTTGTGAACACCGAGTGTCTAGAAACTTTGGGTCTCATTGATGGTGTCACCCGTTTGCTCACTAAATCTAGCCTCCACCATCTTTGTACCGAACCCGTACCTACTTATGAGCCGCTCGTCTTAGAATTTTTGAGTTCCTTCAACTACGACACTCCCTCTAATCAACCATTCTCAACCGGTAGCATCCAATTCCGGATGTTCAACCGTGAATATGCTCTAGATCAAGATGTCGTAGCTTCATATTTGCATTTTAATCATGCTCCAATTGCTCACCGCTCAATCTTTCAAGAACTCAATGGTCGATCCTGGGAGGATCTCGCTTTTGAATTTTGGTTCCATCTCACTGGAGAAAATCCTACCGGTTGGAGAGCTCTTCATGCTTCTCACATTCAAAACCCCGCTATACGTTATTTTCAACGTGTTTTGGGGCATATTATTTTTGCAAGATCCAACAACCACAAGGTAAACCAAAATGAATTATTTTTCCTTTACTGTGCGCTTAACAATATCCGTTTCAATGCCGCACCGTTTATATTCCAACACATCCAAGGTTTAGTTAACGCCCCCGCTACAAATCCATTCTTGCTTGGAGGCATTATTACTACCTTGGCCTGTGCTTTAGGTCTTGGTGACGAGCTCCTATCACTCTCTCATCTCATGAAGCCTGCTCAGTCACTCGATCTCACTTACTGCCGCGATTCCCACTTGGTTTCACCCCGCCATGATGGCCGATACACTTTGGTCGTCAACAAAGTTCCTATTCCTTATGTCATCCTTCCTTGTCCTGAAAGAATTAACATCCGTTATGTTCAACGTTGGAGGCTTATTGAAGACAACCCTCAAGATGACCAACAAGAACATCCTAATGAACCTATGGATGCAAATGAAGAAGAACTCAACCAAGGGCAAGCTGATGTCAACCAACCTCCTCCAAACAACTCTCCGCCTATCACTCTTGAAGCCATGTATGCTGCTATTCAACGCCAAGATCAACTCGTTCAAGCTATGCAGACAAACCAAACTGAAACAATTAGGCTCATCCGAGAGATGCAACAGGAGCACCGTGATTATGCTATTAGGAACGAAAATCAATACGCTGAAATTGCCACATATTTGCATGATCTTGACATTCGTGTTAATGACTCTCCTGATAGACGTCGCCGTGTTCGTACAAGAGGCGCGAGCAGTTCTCAAAACCGCAACAATGAGGAGTAGTTCTTATGCACTGAGGACATTGCATCATCTAAGTCTGGGGGAGTCGTATTATTTATATTTCCTTTAGTTTTATTTTTCCCTTCAGTTATTTCCCTTCCTTGTAATGTTTTTCTAATTCAATAAAGAATATTTATGGAATTTAAGTCTTATATGTATAATTCCGTAGTTATTTCAATTTCTTCCATTTTCTTGAGCCATAACAAAAATTTTTGCTCCTAAACGATAAACGCAAACCCCACACGTTCGAGAAATACAAAGCTACTCAATCACTCAACGCACCGAAACTGAATTAGTCAATATCCTTATTGTCGCAACACTCTAAAACCCCCGAGTATACGTAACCGATTTGAATACCCGTTATACCAAAACCATCGACTTTAAGTTTTGAAATAACCCTTAGTAGTTTATTCTAGCAGTCGGCACCGTCTTAGATACAAACTACGCAGAGAGTCGATGAATATAAGTGTATGATCCTCATAATAATTATGTGTTCAGCTATAAGAAGAAATGTGCCTACTAAGTAAGGTGATCCTCACAAGATCATTTAACCTAACGGTCGCAAATCTCATATACAAAGAATTTAAAAACTCACTGTCGATTGGTTCAGAAGTCATCTGGTAATGAACTTGGTAGGAAGGACTATTGTCCGATTCCCCACAATCTACAAGTGAATGCTAAGGAGTATACCACATATTGTGCCAGAACTCCATGAGAAGGATCATAGTCACTAACCGACTACTCTGCTATGTGCGTGTCAAGATAATGGGCTTAATGTGATTGCGCGCGAATGAAAAGGGTGAAACATGATGACAAGTCAAATAGGTCGAGCTATAATGGCATGATTCGGATTGGTATGCATACTGGGAGTTGTTTAGTGTTGTTACTATAGGTTTATTGCTAAGATTCGTTATTTCCGAATAAGAACACTATGTAGCTAAGTATGACTGAACGACGTGGTGGAAGTGTGTTTCATTTATCTGTATCTTCTTATTTTGCTTGAGGACAAGCAAAGGTTCAAGTCTGGGGGAATTTGATAACACGATTTTATATCGTATATTTAGCCTAAAATCCATAGATATTTATAGCATTTTCCATTTATTATGTCAATTTATTATGATATTACGCGTGTATTTGCTTTGTTTCAGGTTTTACACTTCAATTACGACTATTTGCGAAAAGGAAAGAAAATCGAGCTTAAATGACCAATATTTATGCTTAAAAGACGAAAAGGGGTGCTGTAATGAAAGAAGGGTGCAATTAGGACCCAAAAGGCCCAAAAGAGCAATCTAGCCCACGAAGGAAAGCAACCCAGGCCTCACTAGTAAGCAGAGACGCACGTCTCTGCCACCTCAGCGAAAAGGGAGACGCACGTCTCCACCTCCCTAAATCCTCTCCACTTGAGACGCACGTCTCAAGTCTTCCTGAAGAATAGGAGACGCACGTCTCCACGTCCAAGTCTGCAGAATCTCCTCTTTTCACGCAAAGCAACTGCAAATCCCCTCCTATAAATAGGACCTGCTATCTCACTTCAATCTGTCCGATTTCCTGCCAAAGAAGTGCTGCCGAAATTGTACCGCGAACTGCTTTTCCTTAATCTGTTTTCATTTAACCGTCTATTTTCTCACAACGATTTCTACACTGGAAATTGTTGTGAATTTTTCATAGATCTAGCCTTACGTTAGATTTATCGCTTTATTTCCTTGTTTTTATTTTCTGCCATTTAAATTCCGAAGAACGATCCAGCCAACCTGTGGTGGAAGTTCGAGTACTTCAAGATTCAATTCAATTCAGATTTATTTTAATTCAGGTTTTTATTTACCGCCTCATTTATATTATTTATCTGCATGATATATTATATGCCATTTAATATGCTTATTATTATGAACCGAACCAATATATGTATGTTTAATCGTATTAATATGTCTGGCTAAAATACTAAAGGTGTCGGTATGTAAAGTAAGTTAACCGTAGGGATCCGAAATAAATTGGCTAAAATTATGTTTTATTAATTATCACTTATTTTTGGTTTATATGTCTAGTTTAATTAGTAAGTCTTAAAACCAATAGAGCGAAAGTTTGAGGGCTTAAGACGGTCAAAGGTTAAAACCAATAGAGCGAAAGTTTGAGGTCTTTAACTGGATAGTAGACATAGGACATTAGTTTTAAGGACGGCGAAAGCGTATTAAAACTAATTGGAACTTATTTATTTTCAAAAATTGTTTTTACACTCGAGCGGGATGGCGAAAGCGTATGTTAGGGGTATTAGCTTGCTCCGAGTCAACAGAGCGAAAGTTTGAGATTAGGAGATTTAAATAGATAACAACCTCGTAAAATAGGCATTTTATTAATTACATTGTTTCCAAAAAGCTCTTCTAAAATCTAATGGGATGGCGAAAGCGTACATTAGGATTAGGATAGTAGTCTGAATCAACAGAGCGAAAGTTTGAGACGAGGATTTTTAATCAATTGGAATTAGTAAAGATTTTTAATTTAATTATGCAAAAGCCAATGAACCTTCGGATTGCCTTTAGTTAAACGAAATACATACTGATACCTGTCTTTTATTATTATTCTTTATTTTCTCACAATCACTTTCCCTTAGGAACAATCGAAATTTTAGTACTCCTAGCTTTACATAGTAACCTTAGATAACGGTAGATCGATTCATAGTCCCTGTGGATTCGATATCTTTTAAAACTACACGACACGACTGTGCACTTGCAGTTATCCCGACTAATAGACACGCAAAGTCGCGATCAGTGAACAATAATATTTGGAACATTAAATTGAAACCTTGAAGGTGGTATTTTGCGGAAAAATTACCTACCACAATTACTCTTTTTACGAGTTTGTTAAGTATCCCTTTCTTTTTCTCTTAATTGGTTTGTAATATTTCATTTTTTTTGTCGGGCTTTTCCGGTTATTCATGTAATCGGATTGGAGAACCCTTAGTTCTCCCTATAAATATTTCTTGCTTTAAAAAAAAACAAAAAAAACAACATAGTGTTTCTAAAATATACAGTTTTTGCACCACAACTCGTCAAATTAAGAAACTAACAAGACACATAAAACATATTCAGTGTCTTCAAGTCAAAGTATATAGAGCTATTTTGTTCAGACCATAGTTTTTCTCTCTTTTTTATATATATTATTAAGGTAGTGTTACCCTTGTACCCAACATTATATACACAAATGATGCCACATTGATATTGCAGAAAGGTATTAAAAAAAACATGGAACAATCCAAACAAACTTTAATTTGAAGCTCTTTAATAAGTCCCATATGAAAGAAAAGAGAGCAAATATGAGCAAGGGCAACTCGCCGACAAAACCAAAATGAGAAGGAATTCTGCATTGGTAGAAGTCGCCGGCAAGTCATCCTTGGCTCAAATCCACTCTCCCTTCCTTTTCATGTAGGACATTTGAGCAAATCAACAACATCTATGAAACTTAACCTATTATCTTCTAAACTCAAAGGGTTATAGTTTCAATTAAAGTCAAAGGGTTATAGTTTCAATTTCTTCAAAGGAAATATTCCATATTAGACATTGACCCCTTTTACCAATGTATCAGTGTCCTTGATGCTTCTTATCCAAAACCGTTGTTGCTGTATATTATAGAATCAAATTTTTGCTACAGAAGAAACATATAGTTGACAATTGGCTCATTTTCTTGCCAAAAATGTGTGTTGATTGATTACTATTTACTTGTTGTGGGAATAGAATATAACAAGGTGAACTAAAGCAGCTAGAGGAGTGGTTACCCATGTGTCTCGGTTTATGGTGTAGTATTGTCAATGTCAACAATTTTTTTTCATAAAAATATAGCTTATCAGAAGATCGTATATTAATGGGCTTTGTAAGAATATGTGCTAAAATACATAGGTGTTCTTCATCATTAAATCATTATCTGTACGTTCTGTGCCCATTTACTGTTTTCCCAATATATACATCTAGTATGATCCGATAAATAAAATTAAAAGAGATGGCATTTTGTATATGGACATCTAATATAAAGATTTTAAAAATATGCATATTTAAAATTGGATTTTATAATTTTTAGTAAATTTTTATTATTATTATTATTATTATTATTATTATTATTATTATTATTATTATTATTATTATTATTATTATTATTTTTACTAAAAATAGGAGATGCACTAACCGTGTAAAACAATTTTACATTGTTAATCGATGAATAACATGTATTCTACCAAATTACCCTTATATTTAAAATTATTTAGATGACATAGTAGATTGTAGGTTTATTATTAAACGGCATTGTAAAGATATTTTACATTGTCAGTTAGTGTATGTCTATTAAATTTTATTATTATTATTATTATTATTATTATTATTATTATTATTATTATTATTATTATTATTATTATTATTGTTGTTGTTGTTGTTGTTGTTAAAATTATTATTAGATATATTCAAGCTTTTGTTATAGAGTTCAAAGGTCAATTTAAATTAAGAGTTTATTTTTGGTTTTTCTTCTTCCTTATTTTGTTTCATAATATTTTTTTTTACTCTGTGGAAGGACTATTTTATCAAGATAATAAATTGTATTGAAATTCTTCAAATTTAGGAATTTGGTTTTCTTGTATTTGAATTGTAGTGAAAATAGTTTATAAATCTTTGACAAGTCCTTGATTACCGTTTTAGGGTGTGTTTGATTTGAGGTAAATGGAGGGAAGGGGTAGAGAAGGGACAGAATATTTACAATAAAATATGTTTAGTATAATTTTTAAGAGGAGAGGAGAGCAAAATTTCTCTAAATCACACTTTTTGTGTCTCCCCAAATCGGGGAAAATCGGAGGCGAGGAGAGAAAATGTAACAGTTGATATTTAATAAATAAATATATTTACTAAAATATCCTCAATTTTATTTTATTATTTTAAAATTTTTATTTTATTTCGTGTTCCTCCTTCTATTTTTTTAATTGTTCTCTATTACTTCTATCAATTTATTATAATTATTCTTTACCTTCAAATTATTCTTTTTATTTATTACAAATTATAATCGCTGCAATTTTTTATTTTAATTATAATTATAATTTTTATGTTTATTTAATTTAAATTTTTTTTAAAGTTTGTTATGTGTTATATTATATATATTTTTTATTATATATATATATATATATATATATATATATATATATATATATATATATATATATATATATATATATATATATATATATATATAATAAGTTATTTTATGTATTCTAAAGTTGTTATCAATATATAGATTATTTTGTGTCGAGAGTTAAAATATATATATCAAGTATACTCAATTTTTTTAACGTTATATGGTAAGTTATAAATTTTTAATTACTCAATATTATAAATATTATTTTTAAAAAATTATTTATGAAATTTTAATTTTTGAATATCATATCACTTTAATAAAATCATAAGGATAAAAAGGTAAATTATTAATAAAACCCCTCACTACTCTCGTGAACCAAATATATTTTTAATCAAAATCTCTCATCTCCTCTCCCCTCGTTTCAACCAAACATACATATAATTAAAAAAATTGCTCCCCTCCCCTTCCCTCCATTAAAATCTCTCCCCTCCCCTCATTTATTAAATATCAACTATCACATTGTCTCCCCTCCCCTTCGATTTCCCCTGATTCGGGGAAACATAAAAGTGTGATTTGGAGGGATTTCCGCGTATTGGAAGTTGTCGGAGGACCGCAATTTTTCCGTTTCGACGTGCTTTGGAAAGCTTTGCAAAGCATAGTATCCTTGTGGCCTGGCAAATAGATATGATAGAGTATTGAAGACCATTTGGAAAGTGGATGTTCCTCTTAAAGTAAAGGCTTTTGGATGGAGATGTTTCTTAAATAGAATTCCTTCAAAAGACTCTCTAGTGCTAAGAGGTATTCTTAACTCTTCTTCAAATCTCTCTTGTGTTTTTTGTAATGAGGATGGTGAATCTTTGATCCATTCTTTCCTTTCTTGTCGTTTCGCGATGGATGTTTGGAAAGAAATGGCGGATTGGATCGGTATGAATTTTAAAGTCATGCTCGATTTCAAAGAGAGTTTTTGGGAATGGAGTTCTTATTGTAACTTCGTGAAAGTCAACCAAAATAAGGTAGGAGTTGTGTGGTTGGCTATAGTTTGGAGACTTTGGTTGTGCCGTAACGATATTATTTTTAAGAACTCTTCTTGGATCAAGAGAGATGTGGTTTGGAGTTGTAAAGAGCTTGCTTGGAGATGGTCATACATAGGGAGAATTACTCAACCCAATTGCAATTTTTATGAGTTTAGCAAAAACCCTTTGTTTTACTTAAGTTAGGTTCATTTTAGTTATGTAATTTTCTTTGGTTGGGTAGCTTCTATCCTTCCTTTTGGGGTGGTTTAGTTAATAGCCTCTTGTAATCAAGTCCCTTAGAACTTTGGTTCTTTATAATACTACTTGCTTACAAAAAAAAAAAAAAATACCTCGAACCAAACGCACCCTAAAAAAAGGGGTTTGAAATTTGTAAGAGGGAAAAGTCTTACTTCAATTTAATTAAAAGGGTAATTATAAATGTTTTCCACAAGTTTGTTAATATTATTGTTCCTGTTTTAATAGGAAAAAAAATACACTCACCATCTTAAAAATTGGGGTGTTCGTGGTATCATAAGATGATAAAGAATTGCAAGTATAAAAAAGTGAAAGAAGGAAAAGGGGGTGTATTTGGTTGGCTATATAACTTGAAATCTTTAGATTCTCAGGAACGGTGTTATTTTTCGAAACGATGTTTGAAGCATTCTCAAATTGTTTGGAATATCAAGGCAACAATATGGAGATAGTCTTTGTGATAAAATTACTCATCCAATTGTAAATTTTACAAATTTAGTGAAATTGCCACTACAAGAAATTTGACATGTAGTGACAGAAATAATCTGTCTATAAGTCAATTTCCGTAGGTAGAAGCCACACTTTCAATCAACGGCGGCCATATGTTGGCCGTGTTTGGTACTAGCAACAAATTTTTGTGTGTCAGTTTATGTTTTACCTATGGGCTATGGCAAATACATTAACCTACAGTTCTTGAAGTCTGTAGAAGAAAAGTAAATTTTAGCTAGAGCCTCAACGTAGGTAAAACTGGTATTTTGAAAAAAAATATATATCTATATTATTTTTGCTAAACTTGCACAAATTTTATCACTGTCCCAATTACAAATACTAGTATAACTTTCAATAAACTCCTATTTTAATCATAAGCATAACATTTTACATTCCAAATAGACTTAAAGAAATCCAATATATTAGAAAATAATAAGTGATTAATATCTTAAAGCCCATCCAAAACATTGGTTACCTAAAATGAATGTACCTATGTTACTTTTTTTTTATAAGCAAAGGATGCATTAATAAGATGCACAAGGGGTGCATAACCCATTACAACCAAAACAGAAAACCAAAGTTGTTACAAACTCCCACCCTAATCAAAACAAAGACCCGGAAATTGATTCCAATCCGACCAAACAAATTCAACTAACCCCCTTTTTTCTACGACCAACCATTCCCAAGATAACAATTTAATCATCCCGGTACTATCAAAATGATCCAAAATCCCCCCTAAAAAAGGATAGAATTCCTACATAACCAAATCACCCAACAAAAAGACAAGCCAAAATACCAACCTAAACTAACATTAAACTTAATACTACAACATACCTCCAAAGCTTGCAAACGGTCCACAATGGTTCCGTCAAAATCGATCAAGTCCACCCGAAGCCAAATACAAAGGTTGTTCCACCACCGTTTGACAATGGGACAACCTCCAAAAAGATGCTCTATATCTTCATTATCCACGAGACAAAGAGGACACACAAGGTCATGAGCACACCGCAAAATACCTCGTCTTGCCAAATTCATCTTTGTCGGAAGTCTATTAATGAGCAACCTCCACCCAAAAAATAAGATTTTACTAGGGACTTTAGTGGACCAAAGCTTCTTGTAAATCATACGCCAAGAACTATCCGCTACTTCTTTCGCGTTTATAGCCTTTGAAATAACTTCGTAGCACCCTTTGACGGAAAAACCTTCTTTATGCCTATGCCAATCATAACCATCCAACTCTTCCCTCACCGGTACCACCGAGTGAAGCAAAGAGTAAAGCTCCGAAAATTCCTCCAATTCACTCGAAGAAAGCTCACCCACAAAGAAGTTAGGATACCAAGTCCACTCATCATCCACCCAATGCCCGAAATCTGCTACTTTCACTAAAATCGGATCGGTCCTATCCATAAGCGAAGGAAATTGGACCGTTAGAGGTGCTGTCCCAAGCCACACGTCATGCCAAAAATAAATAGTACTCCCACTCCCAAGCTTACAAACTATGGAATTCTTGAACCAATTATCCGCGAAAGATTGATTTGAAACCCCCACCCCACACAAGTCCCTCCACTAAATAGAATGTTTCTTGGATTGAGAAGCGTTCCCGACATTAAGCATGGAGTGCTTAACGTCGCCGTACCTACAAAAAAGAATGTTAGTCCAAAAAGAGTTTTCCTCCTCTATAATCCTCCACTTCCATTTTCATAGAAGAGCAAGATTAAAGAGACCACAATGTTTTACTCCTAAACCTCCCTCCTCCTTCGAAAGACAAACTCTATTCCAATTCACCCAACAAATCTTCTTACAATCTTCCCCCCTCCCCAAAGAAAGGTTCTTTGAATCGAGATAATTTCCTGAATAACGGCTTGAGGAGCTCTATAAAAAGAGAGCCAAAAAATGGGGATACTCGACAAGATAGAATTAAGGAGAACCACACGGCCGCCCATGGAAATATGTTTATCATGCCAACTTAAAGTTCTTCTTATCATCTTTGATAACAACGGTTTCCACATGTCGATTCTTCTAGGATTTGCACCTACGGGAATGCCAAGAAAAGTGAAAGGTGTTGATCCAATCTTGCAATTAAGAAAATTTGCCGCCGCGCGCAAAAAATCGTCACCCAAGTTCCTCCCCTAAATTCTACTTTTGGACAAGTTAACTCTAAGCCCGAATACTAACTCAAACCCTCGAAGAATCGCCTTAATGCTCCAAAGGTTGTTCCAAGAATCATCTCCAATCAAGAGGGTATCGTCGGCAAATTGAAGGATCTCATAGTGAATGCGATCATCCACCCTAAAACCGCGGTATTCACCCGAAAGAGAAGCACTGTTCATCAAGGCCGCTAAGCCTTCCGCCACCAAAAGAAAGAGGAAAGGAGATAACGGGTCACCTTGACGAAGCCCCCTATGAACCTCGAAATCCTTAATCGGGCTTCCATTCACCATGATGGACATGGAACTCTTAAACACCAACGCCTCCATCCACCGATTCCACCTTTCCCCGAAACCCATCCTTCTAAGCATATATCTCAAAAAGTCCCAAGACACACAATCATAAGCCTTTTCGAAATCAACCTTCACCAACAAGCATTTTTTCTTCTTCCTCTTCGCCATATCTAAAATCTCATTAACGACCAAAACTCCATCAAGCATATTTCGAGAAGGAATGAAAGCGGATTGGCATTTAGCGATAAGCTTGTTCAACACCCCCTTAAGCCTAGCCTCAAGAAGCTTACAAAGGATGCGGTATAAGCTTCCAATGAGACAAATAGCCCGAAAATCCTCCATACCGAGCGGATTATCCACCTTTGGAAATAAAGCAATAAAGGAAGCGGTGACCCCCTTAGGAAGGATGGACACATTATGGAATTCATTGACAAACCTCATAACATCATCCTTAATGAACCCCCAACAAGCTTTGTAGAAGCCAAAATTAAACCCATCCGGCCCCGGACTTTTGTCGCCATCCGAGTTCCAAATAACCGCTCTAACCTCCTCTTCGACAAAAGGTCTCTCAAGGTACTCATTTTCAACATCCGAAACTGTTTTGAAAACAGCCCCATCAAGATTCGGTCTACTCGCCATTGGTTCTTGGAATCTAGCCTCAAAATGTCGTTTAATCTCCTCTTTAACCTCCCCCACTTTGTCAGTCCACACACCCGCCACATTGATCCCAACAATTGAATTTCTCACATTCCTACTTTTCATTGCCTTATGAAAAAATCTCGAATTGGAATCTCCCTCCGCAATCCATGTGCTTCTCGCTTTTTGTCTAAGAAAAACCTCCTTAGCCTTAACCGAATCCCACACTCTAGAAGATGCAATCCCTCTCTTCACGGCCAAAGAATCCACATCCACCCCACCATTGTTAGCAGCCATGAAATCTAAAGCATTAAGGTCTTTTATCGCCTCGTCCACCTCCAAATTAAGGAACCCATACGTCGCCGCATTCCACACCCTTAACTTCTCTCGCACTCCCTTCAATTTCTCCTTCAAAACAAACGCGGCCTTTCCCCTCACAACAACCGAATTCCACGCATTCTCGACAAAAGGAAGAAAATTCTCATGCTTCGACCAATCATTGAAGAATTTGAACGGCTTTGGGACCCAATCCACTCCCCTCCCCTTAATCCAAATTGGACAATGATCAGATAGATCTCTCGGTCCTACCACCTGCCCTTCAATCATCCACGACTCCAACAGACAGTAGGAAACCAAAAATCTATCTAATCTACTCATGGCTCCCCCATCCCTACTAAACCAAGTAAATTCTTTCCCCACCGCTCTCGGATCCACCACCTCCAAAACGTCAATGAAATCATTTAACTCTTCCATCTCTTGGCTTACAAGATTCAAAACCCTCCCCTTTCTCTCCTCTGTACACTTTATAGCATTAAAATCTCCTCCGAAAACCCACGCACCCTCCGGGAAAGCAGCCTTACGCTCTACCAATTCCTTCCATAACACTCTTTTTTTAGCAATTGAGCACGACGAGTAAACATTCACCACATAAACATTCAAATTTTTCCATCTACCATTGAATCCCACATAACCATCTCCCGAAAAACTAAAACCCAAACCGAACAAACCTTTTCTCCACATGGAAATGATACCTCCTAATCTGCCCCGAGAAGGTCTAAACGTCCACTCGACATCAGTTCCTCCCCACATTTCGTACACTACTGTATCAGAAAAAGATTCAACTTTAGTTTCCTTTAACAAACACAAATCAAAACTATCATTTCTAATAAGAGCGCCCAGGCGTTTTCTCTTGATCGGACAGCCACTCCCTCGAATATTATACGTAAGAACATTCATAATAACCCCTCTGCATAAACCTTCTCCTTCACTGCGTCTACCTCCTCTCTTCTTTCTAGATCACCAATAGCAGCCACGTAAATATCAGAATCGGATCCTCCCACAACCCCAAAACCCGCAGCCTTGTCCCAGATTTTCGAAGCCAACGACACAGATTTCTCCACCTCCATTTTTTTGTTAACTTGCAGCAAAGAGGATTTTGGAAGATCTTCAGATTCAATCGCCTTCCCCAACACAGATAACAATTTTTTTTCCTAACAGACTTACGAAAAACCTCCCGACCTTTCCCCAACTAAGAATTGACATTACCGAATTTAGATTTTCGAATACGACGAAGAGGGTAGAAGAAAGGTTTGGAGCAGAGAGACTCACCGTCGCTCTCCATCGCTTGCGGCCTGCCGGCACCCCTTTGTTGGCTCTGAAATCCCGTTGATTCCTCAACAAAGCTGCCATCAACTTGAGAATCGATTTGGTCCGCAGACCCCTCCACAGATTCGGTAACGGGCATAAGAAATGGAGAAGAGGAGTTGACTGAATTTTGAGCACGTGGCAAAGAGAGAATAGGATTCTCGTCAATCCGTTTCTACAGAGAAAAAGGCTCCTCACCGACTGGGCACAAATCTGGGCCGTCCATATGGGCCAAAAAGTTTTATGGCCCACTATCCACCTTACTAAGTGCCAAATCAAAAGATCCACTCCCATTCCAACTTTTATTGCGCTGTAAAGAGTTTTTACCGCCGGCCACATGTACTGATTCTCCACAAGACTTTTGAGTATTTGAATTTGTGGGACCCCCTTCAACTCTCCATCTTCTAACCTAGTACCCCCTAGGTCAATATTTCCTGCAGTCCCTGTACCTACATCGTAGGTTGAGTTGCATGGAAACAATCCTGAGACGCACCTGCCACCCTTATTCATGCAAACCCCCTTTCCTGTTTCACTCTGTCCCTGCGAACGTCTCTCAGCCACCTCCTCGAAACCACCACCACCTGAACCAGCCTCGAAACCTCCATCCACAGTACTTTCCGATTCCTCCGTCACCGGCCCATCCAAGACTCTTCCGCTTCGTGCTAACACACTAAGCGGTTCCTGCAATTCTTCAACCAGAGTGATTTTAAAAACATTTCCATTAATCTTAGCCTGCATCTTCTCATTGATAAGAGTAAGACAAGAGGTTTTGATTAACAAACGAGCCATGTCAAGCCTGTTCTGATCCCGTGTACACTCGTCTGCCCTGATAAAGCTTCCCACAGGTTTAGAAATACATTCAAAGAACTCCTCTCCCCAAGCATGGCAAGGAATTCCGAAAACCCTAATCCACACCACCCTCTCAAGATCCACCATCGACGGCTCCCACCTAACCACCGATTGAAACCATCTCTTCAGCCAAGATTCACCGTTGTCAAGAAGATCCTCTAAATCTCCTTCACCCCTACCTTCCAACAAACACTTATTGGATCCAAGAGGAGTCACCTTAATATTAAAGTAACCATCCAAGTCAAAAATATCTTGCATATTGAAGGACAAGCCTCCTTTAATAACAGTACCTACGAAAGCCTTGTTAAACCTGTTCCACACAGCACCTTCATCACAGTTAAACACCAAGTGTGTCCGTTTCCCCACCTCAGAACCATTTCCTACTCCGGCTACCATTGCAAAGGATCTATGGTCCCTCTGGTTATCCCTACGTTCCGGAATAGAACCACCTTTAACATGGACGCCCCCATCACCATCATTCTTTGAAAACTTCAAGTGAAGCTCTCTCTTTTGAAAACTTGGAAGATTCACAAAGAGTTTACGATTACCAATGAAGATGTTGTCCAGTTTAACCGCCAACGATTCTTCACTCGCGACGTCAAAAAACCGAACGAAGCTAAACTTGTTGCCCCTACCACTCCTACGTGCCGGAATCTCGACCTCATGAACCTCCCCATAATCTTGGAAGACCAGCATCAAATCCTTTGCTTCCAGGTTATTAGCAAAAGAAGTGAAGAAAAAGGATGAAACCCTTTTGCCCTCCACCACACCTTTCCCACGCACCACATCTTTGAAAAGCTTTGACTGCTTCCTCTCCACCACTTTCCATCCACCACCCCCACCACTGCCATCAGAACAGAAACAAAAAACAAACTCCAAAGAAAAACCTATAGAGAAGTTGGAGTATCTCTCTCTAACATTTCCTGGTCTACCCTATTATTGTGTTTGTTTGCCTATAGAAGCTCTTATGATACCTTGAAGAATATCTGTAATAATTAAAATATCCCCCTTGCTTGCAATAGCATCTAAAAAAGTGCAAAACAAGCAGAACGCGATGAACATGTTTTATTTCTATGTCTTATCGGTTGATGTTGAAATGTTTGATGCAGCTAGTTCAATCTCCTGCTGTTTCTTCATATAACTCAGTAGTTGAATTCATTATCTTTACAAAGAAAATCATAACCATAAGCCACACCATTGTGTTCCAGATTGAAGTAATTGAGAAATTCCATCTTGGCCCCTAAAGATGATAGATGAAATAGTTAGTAGAGTAAGACTTTGAAGGTCTTAAACAAATCTTGGAAACATTGATAAACATGTTATTACATTGTAATTGATGGTTTACCTTATATTGCAAAGGCAGAAAAAATATTTTGTTCAAGATAGAATAACATTGAAGAATTTTTTTGTCTTGTAATCTATCCCATAAGAATGATGCATACGAGTGTGGGACAGCTACATATAAGATGGGATTAGGGTGAAATCGGTTTAACGAGTGTTTTTATAATAAACTTTGATTATTGTATCACTCGTTTATTACGGAAACAGAAGGGATAGTTCATTTAGTTTACACTTATAAAGAAGTAAAAACATAAACTATAATAGTTTGGATTCGAAGCATATCATGAATTGTTTGTCTCATTGGTTATATTAAAACCCGAGGAATTATGTTGTTTTATTCAAATAAAACAGGGCGTGCCTAAGCATTATATCTCAGCTTATTTTTTATTGAGGTGAAAGTTATGTCATGAAATATATTATTTGTAATAATGAATGTTTTTTATCCCTATAAATATATGCAACATAAGTCTAAGTTTGGAGTCATTCCACCTAGATATTGAGATCGAGATTTTTCTTCTTTGGCAACAGTTTTTAGTTCATAACACAATTTACACGACTTTGGTATGATTTTAGTTATTTGAAACTGATGAATTGTGATTCATACCTCGTGTTCTTGAACCAAACAAACAATGAAAGGAAAAACTGAACTTAAGAGCATTGTGACAAGCCTCCTAAAAAAAATCATCATCATGCTGCCACGTCAAGTACGAGTGATTTTCTGTATGGAAGGTGTGAATCTCAATAATGAGGTATCAAGATGGAATATTATAATTCGCAAGTCGAGGTGGAAGCTTGTGAACCCTTATGATTCTTTCAACTTGCTGATTCAAGAAAATAAAATTTGAATCATCAGCTTAATAAAGATGTATTGATCGAAGGTTCTAAAGATGTTCTTTGTTGTAAACTCATCTTGTCGTGTATATGAGTGTTTGGAAACATAATTAAAAGTCAGGAATATGGATTATCCGTTCATGATATTGTGGATATATGTGCTTGCAGGTACAACTGCTGGCAACCATTATACAATCATGACGATTTTGATTATGACGACTTCGTATTTCAAACGATATTCGGTGAAGTCTCTAATGATCTCCTGTCCAACAATCTCTAATGATGTTATCTGTCAAATAAGCTATATCAAGCATCATAAATTAAAAGAATTAAGTTTCAGATGAAGACTCAATTAATAATGAATCAAGCAAGGGAACTTGAAGCTTACAAACTAGGAAACAAAGGAAGCGTGAAAACTCGTCTAGTACGGTCATGCGCTTAGCGTGTGTCTGAGTGATCAGTTAAAATGTAAAAGTTCAAGAGTAAGTCGTGATGTACTATGGCAATCACAAACACACAGAAAAACTTTTTAAACCCCCCTTTTTTATAAAAACTTATTGAAAATCTATCAAGACTTATATGGAATTGATAGAGAAATATTTCTTGTCAAATGAGAAAGTTTTTACATTGCATAATCGATTAAGTAAAGGGTCTAATCGATTAGATCAATGTAAATAACATCTTAATCGATTAGAAACACTTTAAATCGATTAAAACATATAACCATTGTTGGTTTTCCTCTTTAAATTAGGGTTGGTGTCTTTTTGAAACTCTTAATCGATTAGATCCTAGCGTTTTGAAGCAAGTAAAAACAATGATGAGAGAGAAAGCTAGAGAGAGAGAGTCTGCTAGGGTTTGAGCTTTATTGTCTTTCGTGTTACTTGTTCAACATGGAGTCAGGAGCTGGTGTGTGGAAAGAAGTTGGATTGAAGAAAGGGAGTTTTAGCTCAGTCCGTCGTTCACCCAGATGGGACATTTGGAGGAATTCCGGTTGCGTTGCACAAGGAGGTCTCAGGTGCACTGTCTTCGTAACTGATTTCGGAGTGCGTTGGAGGGCTAAAGACCTCTTCTTTGAGTTTAAACATCTAGGTGAGATTGAGGAGGTTGTTATTCCTCCGAAGCTAGACTGGAGGGGACACAAATATTGTTTCGTGAGGTTTGTGGGAGTCGTTGATGAGAGGGCTTTGGAGGTCAAGCTAGATAATACATGGCTCGAAGATAGAAAAATAAGTGCTAATATTTCCAAGTTCAAAAGGAAAACTTCTGAGTTGAAGGTTAATCCAGGAGCTGGATCTAGGGCACCGGGAGGCGTAGGAAAGGGTGGAAGCATGAGGGTCGATCAATCTGCTAACTACAAAGCTGGAGTCAAGTCCACTAAGAGCTTTGTGGAAGTCGTGAAAGGATGTAAGTCTGGAAATCAACATGAAGGAGAGGAGGCATGCAAAGCGTTCTTTTTTCAGTCAGAGGAGGCGGATTTGAAGAAATTTGAAAAGGCCAAAGTAGGAGTTGCAACTAAGCCGGGATTAGCGTTTGGAGTGAGCAAAAGTTTGTTGGAGGAAGGCTTCTTCTCCATTCGCGCAACTCCTCTAGGGCCGAATCTCTGTTTGCTTGAGGAGTTGGTTACAGGTGACTTGGAGGTGTTGTTGAAGGAAGGCGGTGAGTGGGTAGATAGGTGGTTTAAGGAAGTTAGGGAGTGGAGGCCTACGGATGTCGAATGTTTTAGAGCCACTTGGATCTCTGTGTTTGGAATTCCTTGTCATGCTTTGAATGCTAGATTTATAGAAACTCTCCTCACTGATATTGGGTTTGCAGCAAATCTGGATTTTCTCGACGCTGCTCCTAGTAGACTCGACGTAATCTCTTTTATGGTGTTCACTAATTCTAAGGATACAATCAGAAACAAAGTCGAGGTGTGCCTGGATGGAGTCTGGTTCAACCTGATGATCATAGAAGAACCCTTGAACAAGGCGGAATGCGATGATTCCTTCTCAAGTTCAGAAAGCCTTTGTAGCGAATCTGAGTTGCGATCTCGCTCGTCGGACAACAGTTTTTCGCCGGAGGTGGAAGAGTTGCAGGGAAGACCTTTCGGCGGCACGGAACCCCACTCGATGTCAAAGCATGATGGTGACTATTCCTCTTTTCATGCAGAGGGTTTGAAAGAGGCTGTCGATATCAGAGGGAGTGCAGCGAGCATTAAATGCAATTGCACGGTTTTGGATAAATCTTTTTTGAAAAGTTCCTCTATTAGTTGCTCAGAGAACTTTACATCTTTTTCTCCAAAAAATATGGAACGTGGGGTAGAAGACAAAATTGACCTTTGTGAAATTGATGAGGTGGCAAAGCGAGTGGGACCGGGTGGAATTTTGATTAATTGCTGCAGCAGGAAGGAGCCTAGTTGTCAAGGGGTGCCGAAAGTAAATGGGCCTTGTTCTTCTATTGGGCCTAGTCTTGCTTGTGAGCCAGAACGTGGTAAGGGGATTACACCCATTTTTTCTGAAGGGGCGAAGAGTTTGAAGGGAAAGCCTCAAGGTTCTGTGCAGAGAAAAGCTGGCGGCCTTACTTTCGATGAACAGTGCAAAAGAATTTCCAACTCAAAAGCGGTGAGAAAGAAGATGAGGGAAGTGATGAATTTAGGAGCTAGGATAGACAATTTCGTCCTCCCAGTGGGCAATCGCTCAAGCTTGTATCACGAGCCACCAAGGAGTTTTCCAGGTTTGAATCTGAATCCTTCGAAAAACAATCTCTTGTCCGGAGGAATTCCGTTATCGTGCGAATCTGTTGCCCATTCAGATATTAGAAATTGCAATGCTAGGATTGTTAATGGGGAGATGGGTAATTTGGCGGAGGGGATGTGGAAATCAATGACTATCCTGGGTTTATCTGTTGTGGGGGAGGATTGCAATCCGGTTGAAAGGTTGGAGGAAATGGAGAAGAAGACAGAAGGAATTGACGGGTTACAGGGGGCAGCTATCAGGTCTGTATGATTCTGGTTTCTTACAACATTAGAGGTGGAGGGGGTAGCACTAAAAGAAAGAGGGTTGGGCATCTTATCAGAAAGGTAGGAGCGGACGTGTGTTTTATTCAGGAGTCAAAGCTTAGGAGGGTGGAGGAAGGGATGATTAAGGAGTTGTGGGGTGATGACATGGTGGAATGGTCCTCGTCGGATGCTATAGGAGCGTCGGGTGGAATCATTATAATGTGGAGAAAGAGCTGCTTTAATTTGTTGTTCAGTTTTAAGGGTGAGGGCTATTTGGGCCTGTGTGTTATGCTGGACGGGAGGCTCGTTTATTTTGTTAATGTCTATGCGTCGTGTGATGCTAAAGTTAGAAGAAGGACTTGGCGCCTTATTATTGAGAAGAAAAACAACAGTATTCCGGGAGGGTGGTGCGTGGGGGGGGGGGGACTTCAATTCCATCTCCCATATTGAAGAGAGTATTGGAGTTTCTAGTAGGAGTCACTTGAAAGAGATTGAGTTGTTCAAGAGATTCATGGAGGATATGGAGTTGATCGATCTTCCGACCATGGGTGGAAAATTCACTTGGTTTAGTAGTAATGGGAAAGCCATGAGCAGAATAGATAGAATTCTAATCTCGGATTGTCTTATGTTGGATTGGAAAGTGGGAGCTCAAGTTATAGGTGGGAGAGACTTGTCGGACCATGCTCCTATTTGGATAGATGCCAACAAAAGGGATTGGGGGCCCAAACCCTTCAAATTCAACAACAATTGGTTGAGAAGTAAAGATTTTCATACTTTTGTGGAAAAGGAATGGAGTATCATCAATGTCAAAGGGAGAGGAGACTTTTGTTTGGCGGAAAAGTTGAAGGTTTTAAAAGGAAGATTAGTTTGGTGGAACAAAGTGGTGTATGGTTGGATAGATCTCAATATAAACGAAGCTAGCAAGGAGATCCATAATTTAGATAACGAGTTTGTTCTTTTTGCAGGTAATGCTCCGGAAGATGTGGTAAAAAAAAGGGCCAAAGAAGTGGAGGTTTTTTGGGAGAATATCAACAAAAAGGAAGGAATGCTTCGTCTAAAATCTAGGCAAACTTGGCTTGCGGAAGGAGATAGCAATTCCCGGTTTTTCCATAGCATGATGAGAGGTCGAAAGGGGAGGAACGCTTTGTGCTCTCTTGAATCAAATAGGGGGAGGTTGGAGGAGGTGGACGAAATAAAAAGTTTTGTTTTTGATTACTTTAGCGGTTTTTTTAAAGAGGGAGTGGATGTAAGACCGGTTCCTCATGGCTTAGGGTTAACCATGTTGTCCTCTTTTGATAAGGAGATGTTGGAAGCACCGTTTTTAGAGGGGGAAGTAAAGGAGGCAATATGGAATTGTGACGGGAACAAGAGTCCGGGGCCGGATGGGTTTTCTTTGGAGTTCTTCAAGACTTTTTGGAGTTTACTTAAGGAAGATATTATGAGATTTTTCATGGACTTTCATGCAAAAGGGAAGTTGGTGAAATCCATAAAATCCTCCTTTATCGCTCTTATTCCAAAATCTAACAATCCTCAATGTTTGAGAGAGTACCGTCCCATTTGTTTGGTAGGGAGTCTTTACAAGATAGTTGCAAAAGTGTTGGCCGCAAGGTTAAAAATGGTGATTGGTAAGTTGGTGTCATCTAACCAAACGGCGTTTGTGCCCGGAAGAAACATGATGGACGGAGTTGTGATGGTGAATGAAGTTATCGATTGGTCCAAAAAATTCAAGAAAAGTTGTTTTCTTCTTAAAGTGGATTTTGAAAAGGCATACGATACCGTTTCTTGGGGGTATCTTAGATTTGTGCTAAACTCTATGGGGTTCGGGGAGAAGTGGAAATTGTGGATGGAAGGTTGTGTGTTTGATAGCTTTATGTCGATTCTTGTGAACGGGAGTCCAACTAAAGATTTTTCGGTTAAAAGGGGGCTGAGGCAAGGAGACCCTCTATCTCCATTCCTGTTTGTTTTAGCTATGGAAGGATTAACGGCGCTTGTGAGGAAATCGGTGTGTATGGGTGCTTTCCATCCGTTTAAGCTAGGGGAAGCCGGGAGTGTGGATATCTTACAATTTGCAGATGACACCATTATCATTGGTGAACCCTCTAGTGACAACATTTGGAGTTTGAAAGTAGTGCTTAGAGGTTTTGAATTGGTCTCGGGCTTGAAAATCAACTTCTCTAAGAGCAATGTGTACGGGGTTAATGTGGGAGAGTGGTTCTTGAACTCGGCTAGCCAATTTCTTGGTTGTAAAAGGGGGGCGGTTCCTTTTACTTTTCTTGGTATAAGTGTCGGAGTTAATCAAAGTAGGAGGAGAGTTTGGTCGGGTGTTATTAATAATATCAAGAGAAGGCTTTCGGTTTGGAAAGGGAAATGTATCTCCGTCGGTGGTAGGGTGACTCTTATTAAAGCGGTCCTAAACGCTATTCCCACATTCTTGTTATCTTTCTACAAGGCTCCGGGTGTGGTTGTTAAGGAAATTAGAAGCATTATTAGGAAGTTCCTATGGGGAGGCAATAAGGACGCTAGAAGCATTCATTGGGTAGATTGGTCCACGGTGTGCAACCCAAAGGAAAAAGGCGGTCTCGGTATAAAAGATGTAGGCGAAATCAATAAGACTCTCCTCCTCAAATGGAAGTGGCGAATTCTCACGGACGATACCGCTATATGGCGCAAGTTCTTGGATATGAGGTATGTTGTTCCCAAGTTGAAGGTGCAAGGGTATATTGAAGAAGGAAGAAACAATAAAGACTCTAAATGGTGGAGGGATGTTATAAAGAATGACATCAATTCTGAGATAGGTGATGATGGCTTCTTGAGCAATATTCGTAGCAAGGTGGGAAATGGTAAAAATGTTTTGTTTTGGTCTAGCAAGTGGAGGGGCGACTATTCTGTTCAGGAATTGTTCCCGGATTTGGCTTCGATTTCTCTGGATATTTATGTCACAGTAGCAGCTGCTGCCAATTTTGTTGAAACAGGTTCTGTGTGGGATCCCGCGGCCATCTTTGGCTCTGCAGTGTTGGCTCGGGTAGTGGTGAGCAGTTCTGCCTTGCGCGACAGATGGCAGCAGCTACTGCAGCTGCTGGTTGGTGTTCATTTGTGCAGCGGAGAGGAGGATAGGTTCGTCTGGCTGCCGGACCTCAGTGACAAGTTTTCGGTCCATTCGGCGGCGGACATGATTGCAGCTCGGAAGTCTTGTCCTTGGCAACCCCAAGTCTTAAATAGAATGAAGATAATGTGGAATTTACCGCTTCCTTTGCGGATCAAAGTTTTCTTGTGGAGATTTTTTTCTTCAAGAATACCCACCATTGATGCATTAATTCTTAGAGGGGTGAATAATATTAATAGCTTGTCGTGTGTCTTTTGCGGGAATGATCCGGAGACTTTGATGCACACGTTCTTTTCTTGTATTGTTTCCATGAAGGTGTGGGAGAAGATTTACGGGTGGTTAGGAAAAGATGTCCCTTTCTCCTTCGAAGAGTTTTTGGATTTGGAGGTTATTCAAGAGAAGACAAAGGGAGTCGGAGCCAAGATGAAAATCAATACCATTTGGATGGCGTTGGTGTGGAGCTTTTGGATTATGCGCAACTCCATTGTTTTCGAGGAAGTAACTTTTTGTTTCGACATGGTGGTTTACAATGTAATGTTCTTTTCGTGGAGTTGGCTTTCTAGATTAAACTTAAACGCTTCCTCCTCGTTTTATGAGTGGTACAAGATACCGCTTATTTGCTTCCCGAATTTGTAATTTGTTTGGTTGGGTTGCACCCCTTGTGCGTTTCGTAATCAATTGCTTATTGAAAAAAGATCCTAGGTTTAATCGATAAACTCAATAAAAAGGCCCATGAATCTTTTTCTTTTAACAGCCTAATTTTTTTCGTATGTAAAAGAGATTTCTCTTCATTTCAAAATATGCTAAGTCTCACGGAAATCTCATTTTTTTCTTCTTTATTGCTTTATTTTTATTGAACAAACAAATATCGTTTGTGCAAAAGAAAATGTTAAAATAATCTCAACTTCTAAATAACATAATTTACTCCCTCCCTCTTATATTTGAAGTTACATGTTCAACGGAAACCATATTAAAAATGTAAGGGGAGAGAAGATTTTATTGCCTAGAATATTCTAGAAAAACAAAAGAGAGACATTTCTATTTTGAAAATATTATTGAATTGATTGAAACCGATTCAATTGTTATAGGAAACAGCTTACTCTAATAAGAACCACCACCACTTACCAAATTACTTGTTGTCATCGAAATGCTTAATTTGTTTATAATTTCTCACCTCATGAAAGTTTGCAACCAATATACTATTCAAGATCCAAACATGAAATATATATATATATATATATATATATATATATATATATATATATATATATATATATATATATATATATATATATATATATATATATATATATATTCTAGTTTTAGTTGAAGTGTTTCTTTCTCTCCGCTTTATTGGAAGCTCTTGAATGAGTCTCATATGAGTGGAAAGAGAGCAAATATGAGCCAAGAATCCTCACCAGCAACACCCTTATACTTTTTGCAGTAAATGCCGGCAAGTCATCCTGGCTCAAATATACTCTCTCTACCTCTTCATGCAAGACTCTTGAGCATATAACAATCACGTTTCATATTTGATTTTCTATGCTCTTGGGATTCATGTTTGTTAATGTATTTATAAATTTAAAAATGTCAAATGCTGAAATTCCAACTTGCATTATTTCACCAACTGATTCTTGATTCTCTAGAGGGGTAAATATTCATTCCATTTAACTTGTTGAGGTTTTATGCAACACACCAAATTTGAGAATTTGACAACTCGTTTTTATCCTATTTATTTTATTCTCTTCATTTTACTTTTTTTAAGTCAAACTTAGGATTATTTTAGTGCATGTTTTGATTTTTTTTCAAGTAGTTTCGTAGTTACAATTCACCTTTAAAATTGAATAGGTGGAAATTCTACGAGTTTAAACTTACACTTTTATATTATAATTTTTATTGGAACATTAATTCATTAAGTTAAGCTATGCAGAAACAATATATTATTGGAACATGGTATTGATCTTTAAAGAATGAAATTGGACTATCAAATTATTAAAGGAAATTCCGCTTATACTCCTTTAATAATTTTTATTGGAACATGTATGAATGTTGTTAAGTCTCCAATAACGCTGGTCTATCCAAAACCGTTGTTCTTGTCTGGAATCAATTTTCATCTTACTACTTGTAACTAGCTAGCAATAAAATCTGGATATGTAAGAACAATCAGACTTAAGTTGACTTGCCACATTTTCTTCTCAATACTGTTTTATTGATTGAATAATTACTGTTATTGTGGGAATAGAATAAAATAAGGAAAAGAGAGTAATAGTGTTAACCACCATTGTAAATGAGAATTTTTGTAGTTAACCAAAGAGTGTTTTAAGATCTTTCATGATGAAAAATTTTCTTTATCCGAAGAGTGGATCGCTATAATCCAGGTGAGGCTCATACAAAAGTTAAAATATTAGGTGAGTTTACTACTGTTTATTGGGAATTTTGACAAACAATCACTTATTTTTAAATCTACTGCTTAAAAGAATAAACTAGTAAATTCTGGAGCATATTGGGCTGATTTCTCTAGGAAAAAAGTGTGCATTAAAATTGTAGTGATTTTAATGTCAATTGTGTTGAGAAAAAAAAGGATTATGTAAAATGTAAATAAGAGTTAAATGAAACAGCAATTCGTCTGTGTTGAATTGGTGGTTTGAATAGAAAGAAGTGAACAAACTTAGAAAGAATTAAAAAACTTTATTTGCATAAGTAAAAATCGGTAGTTTCATATATTTTCATATATTTTCTTCAGAGACTCGTTTCTTGCTTAAGTATGTGTATTGAAGTTTACAATGATTTTGTCATCCCGAATTCTAATACTATAACTCCTATTTATAGCATTTGTAAAAATAACGGTCTTCAACGTTCGACTAACTTCCAATCAACTCCTCATTCTTGCATGTTTCACTTGCCTCCGATCGATCTCCACGTGTCTCCGGCACTTTTAGATAAGATAAAAAACAGTTACTACGTTTGATTTTTATTGACATAGTCGAATATCCTTCGATCCGTCAAAATAGCCATCTTCAAACCTTTGGAAATTTCACAAAGTCTCTAATCAAAAATCTCAGCAAGTCGAACATGAACACTTCGCTTTACATTGGCCTCTGGTCGAAAAGTATAAAACCTTGTTTTACGCTTGTGTAGAAGTTTCAACCATTTCCTCTCGTCGAGTTACCATAATAAAAAAAATTTACTAACAACTTGCCCCTAAAAATGCCACTTCCGATTCATTTCGAGAGACAGGAAATTGGCCTCCCGAGAGTTTCATCACTATTCAAAGTTGTGCGCTGGTGTCACTACCATCATGGCTACCTATTAAAACGTCTTTTCGAGACATACGAAGTTAGAGAAAATCAACATGGTTCTGATTTCCAAGGAGATCGTGGGCCGCACCCAATCTTAACTTTTTTTTCTCTCCTTTCGTGGGACAGTCGACAAAATATTTTCTGATTTTTTTTTGAAAAAAAAAAAAGTTGTACCCTAAGGCTATAAATAGCTTTCTTTTCCATTTTCTTTCTTTTCTTTCACTTTTTCCTCAGAAAAAAGCTCAGAGAACTTCAAGCTTTACTTGTTTCAACTCAAATGGCGCCCAAATCAACTTCAAAACCACATAGACCTCTTGTTGCATCTATTATAATGTCCATTCTTGTTGGAAATCAACTATTTATTCACTACTAGAAAATTTGCTTTTAGTGACTGGAAAATTTAGCCACCAAAATTTGATATTCATAAGTGAACTTTAAGATGTCACTATATCTATCACTAAAATAAATCAGCCACCGATTTAGCAACTAAAATTTTGTGACCACGAATCGGTCACAGAAAAAATATTTTTAAATTTATATCAAAAAATCAGAGACCGAAATTTCGGTCACTAATATTTTTTTATTTATTAATCCTCTTTATTATGTTACTATTTTCCTTCTAATTTTTTATAAGGATTTTGATTCTCTTGTAATTTTTAGTAAAAGTTTCATCTTTTTATTGTTTTAACCAAAAAAACATATATTTATATAAAAACTAATGTTATTTTATATTTATATTTGCTTAAAAGTGAACTTAATTTTCATTATACAATTTTTATGTGTGTATAATGAAATTGTATAGTAAAATCAAGTTTATATAGTGATATTTTAAATTTTATTTAAAGAAACTTTTTCTTTATTATATGTATATGTAATAAAATATAGAATATTGCAAAAGATTTTAAGTGGTCTAGGGGTAAGGTCTTATTTATTTATTATATCTATATGTATTCGAATTTGTTGCAAAAGCTTAGCGATTAGCACTTTTTCAACTAAAAAGTGATAGTCGCTAAATCGGTCAAGAAACGTTTTAGTGACCAATTTTAATGCTTTTTCGATCTCTAATTCGGTCACAAAAACTGAATTTTCTAGTAGTGATTCCTGATCCTCCACTTGTTTGTTTCTGATACAACACATGCTTTTTAAGCCTTTTCCCTTGTCTTAACATGAATATAGAAAAGGTTAGTCTAATATTCCCTTGTCATGAACATTATACCTAACCTTTTGCGGGTTTAAACAAACCTTTAGACTTCACCTATATGTCTTGCCGCATTTTTTCGTTATGTCCAATATATTGATCAGTCGAACTATATTAAATGGATAAATAAGCTAGAAGTTAAATAGGATAGACCTGGAAATACCAAGATCTTTTCGACTTGATTCAACTATCTAGGGTAGGTTCTACATATAGCCAGAGCAAGTTACTTGATGTGCTTCATTTTTGGAAGGGTTCGACAAACACCTTTCAACTGCGTTTTGGCATGATTACGCCAATGTTGTTCGATGTGGTTGCAATCATTGGTCTTTGCCCGACTGGTAACGTTTTCGACCCAACCATCTAAAAACGAGATAAGATAGATTTTAATTCGAAGTGTGCTAGCTTCACGAACGCTGACCATTTCGATGAAACAATCAAGGAAGTTTTTTACAAAGAACACATTGCGTTGTTGTCCTTGTGGTGGTCTCATTTTGTCTTTTTCTCTTGTTCTCTGCAAGTAGCAAAGTCATTTGTTCCTCTAGCTAACTAACTTCACTCAACAAGAAATGTCTGTTTGAGATAGTTAATTCCGACATCATTTTATGAATCTTCAACCCTACCATCTCAGGATGTGAAGGATTCCGCTCCCATTAATAATCTCAATGGTACATTTCTGTTATCTGCCCCTTCTGGCTCCTTCAATTAAGGCTTAATGCCACATTTGATCTAGCTTTAGTGGCTAACAGACAAAACCAACATGATATAGAAAAAAAAGAATGGCCAATCGAGAGATGTAGACTTGCTTTGATCACTCCGATTGACGATGGTTTTACTATGCAAGAGAGCTTTATTGAATACTATATTCTGTTTGTGAAGCGATACACGTTTACTCCTTACAAGGCTCCCTTCGTGGATAATTATCGATACTGCATGTTGAACATCAGGATGAATCTGTCGAGGTCTGGAAAGCTTTTGTGATTCCAAAAATTTTATTGGCAATACTTTCAACCAAGAAAACTACGTGGGTATTGTTTCTTATGAACCTATCCTCGTGGCTCAACAGTATGGTCTCAATCAATTCAAACCAAATTCTTACTTTCAAAGTGAAGAGGATCTATGCTTGATCGTTGTTGATAAGTTCGAGGAGACATATTTGGACTTCCTTGCAAAGAAAGCTGAAGAAAACCTATAGGTTTTCCTTTCAAGTTCCAAACATCCTTCTACTGCACCACAGCATTGGACACTTGGTGGAAAGACTATAAAATTGAAAATTGTGTCGATGTGTTGACCATGATGCACCATCTAACTGAAGCCTTCACTTATTTGCAGACTAAATTAAAATAAGGTACATATACCCATATTAAAGATATTATAGCATTCCAACGTTATTTCAAAACTGTGTATAATCTTGGTGATCTTAGTCGGACCATCTCTGAGGCAACTAAGATTTTGAAACAAAAAATCATTGACAAAGTATCCAAGCTGGATTTTCCTTCTTATGTAGAAGATAAATATATTTTTTCTTTAGTCTTTCATAAGCCAAAATTTCCACTTTTACCTTCAAGTGAGCTTGCTTTGGCCTTTCGACCTCCTTTCCCAACGTGGTTTGTCTGTGGGTCTCACTTGAAGGTATTTCACAATGAATGTAGACAAGCTGGCCATAGAATAGTTCCGACTAAAGTTGATGTGCACAGCTAGCGTGGTCACTTACACGTCGATGTTAGTCAAGTCAGGATCTTATCTAAAATTAATGATGGTGAGATATCAAAGCTTATTGGATTAGATAGTTATTTTATTCTTATATCCCTTGGCCTAACTATGTCATTTTTTTTCAGAGTTGTGGCTTGGATATAGTACAATTTCATTATGTCCTTTATTTTTTCAGCACTTTAATTTTTTGCATTTTATTATCTTAAGAACATATCATATTCAAAATATCCAAACAAATAATTTATTAAGAATTGCAGTGCAAAAACAAGAAAAAGAAGGAAACCTTAATTCAGCCCCCCTACTCTTTTAGGTTGAATTTTATATTTATAGAACTTTTCGCTCACCCAGAAAAAATATCCTCGCTTAGAATCAAGAAAATTCGGAAAACACAATGACTAAAATATGAGAGATTTAGAGAGGTGATGAGAGAAATGAAAAGTCATGTTTTTTCATGTTTTATGGATGTTAAAAGTGATAGAGAAGCTCTCTATTCATAATCCAATGTGTCGTTTAAATTTGGAAACAATATAAGGACCAGGTGAATGCTCTAATCGATTAGGCAACTTAAATAATTGATTGCTAAGGCCACAAATTGAAGGTTTTGATAAATATCCATTACAAATCATTAAGGCATTGTCCCAATTGACTAAGGACTAAATAAATCCTCATCTAATTGATTAGGAAAAGATCTAATCAATTAGACAGTTTGAAAAAGTCTTCTAATCTAATAGGCACTCTTTTAATCAACTACTTAGGTCTTAACAACATTTTTGGTTGTATAAATAAAAGGGTTAATACTACTTTACCCCCTGCCATATAGGCGAGATTCGGTTTACCCCCCTCTAAAAAAAAACTTATTGGACAAATCTTGCAAAATAAAGATTCCATCAAATTTGACCCTGATCAATTTTTTTGACCAAGATTCTTAGAATCTTGCTTACATGGCATTTTTGGTAGTGCTGACTGTACATCACATAAGCAATGTGGCACAGTCAGCACTGCCACGTGGAATTTAAATTTTTTCTTTTAATTTTTTTTTAAAAAAAAATTTTATTGATTTTTTTAAATATTTTTTTTAAAATTTTTTTCTTGATTTTTAAAAAAAAAATATTTTATAATTTTTTTAAAAAAAATATTTGACAGTACCTGCGGATTTACATACGAATTAGACAATACCCGCGGATTCACCTACGGATTTGACAATATTTATCTACGGATTTAAAAATACCTACGGATTTGACAATACCTGCGGATTTACATACGGATTTACTTGCGGATTTACCTACGAATTTAAAATTACCTTCAGATTTACCTTTAAAAATACATGCAGATTTACCAGCGAATTTGACAATACCTGCGGATTTACCTACGGATTTGACAATACCTGCGGATTTACCTACGGATTTGAAAATACCTGGGAATTTATATATAATAAAAATAAATTTTAAATAATAATTAAAAAATATTGGAAAAAAATATTAAATTGAAAAAATATTGGAAAAATATTTTTTAAAAACGTAAAAAAAAATATTAAAATTTTTTTTAAAAAAAATAATAAAAAATAATTTTAAAAAATCAACAAAAAAAATTTAAAAAAAACTAAATTCCACGTGGCAGTGCTGACTGTGCCACATTGCTTATGTGTTGTACAGTCAGCACTACCAAAAATGCCATGTAGGCAAGATTCTAAGAATCTTGGCCAAAAAAATTGATAAGGGTCAAATTTGATGGAATCTTTATTTTGCAAGGTTTGTCCGATAAATTTTTTTTTAGAGGGGGGTAAACCGAATCTCGCCTATATGGCAGGGGGTAAAGTAGTATTAACCCTAAATAAAATAATGGGAGACTTCCTAAGGTTTTGAGTGTGTACAAGATTTAACCATGATGTTTCAAGAAATTCCCTTGTGTCTTATTAAGATAGCAATCACTCAGACGAACACGACTAGGCGAACTTTAACTCTTCCTCTCATTAACACTCTAAAGCATCAAGTCTTGGCATCATCATATTTGACTTTAGCATCACACAACAACCATGAGTCTTCTTAATAAGGATTGAGATATCTTCATGTTTATTACCATCACATGAGAGTGTGAAAGGTTAAACCACTAGTAATTCTTGAAATCTAAGTCTTCACTTGAATGTTGTAGGACTACGGTGCTGACTTTATTTGTATATCTTAAGCTTGATTATTAAGGATATCTTGATCAACCATTAATGACAAAATTAGCAAGTGAACTAATCGAGCCGAAGTAATAAAATAAATATTCTCTCCACAGGGATTGCTTCATTTTACAAGGTTGTTATTGTGCTTTTAAAAGCAAATACGGGAGGTTTAAATATTGTTTAACGAAAGTAAATTAGACAAAATAAATTTATAGAAAATAAGATAATAAGAAAGCAATCAGTTTTTGTTTCGAGTCCACTGATTATCACTATTGGTAATTGCGTCTATTTTCTCAAAGTAATTTTCTAGACTTACGGTAAATTAACATGTGGGTTATATCCAATTCCTTCTTAATGACGACTCCCTAATTCCTTAGAAAAATTTGAAGTAGAAAAAGAAACAACACTCATTAATTTCTTGATGACAAAATTAAAATTACATATCCCTAATAAATTACTAAGTTTGAATAATTATCTTATATCTAGTTCAAAATGTTACAGTTAATAATCTCTATGATCCTATGTTCAACTCAAATGCTTGTCAAGGTTGTGGTGTCGTTTTCTTTACCTCCCCGTTTCACTTGGGAGGACGGCACGCTAGACCCTTCACGTGGAATTTGGAAGGAGAATGCGCCCGGGACGGGATGAATTTTGTTTTAGTTCTTCCTACGATATCACAAGAACTTTTTAATTATCCTACGAGTAGGAAAGGGGAAAAAGATCTCAAATAAACCTTAAGAGTTTTCTAAGTGTGGGGATTCACCTAGACTAGAAATTCTGGAGTCCGGGGGGTCGGTTATACATAGGGAAGAGTTTAAGCACCCTACATATCCGTAGTACTCTACGGGAACCTTCTCTGTGTCAATGTGATTGTGTTTGTTGCTTATTATTGGGAAAGTTTCTCCTTTGTTTTAGGAGAGAGAAATTGAATTGATTAAAAAGAAAGACAGACTGACTGACTATTTTTGGTATTTTATTAGCTTGCTGAGATTCCTTGTGAATCTCATGCCTACATATCCCTAATGGAAGTCAGAGCTTAATGTAGTTCAGGGAACTAATTAGGGAAATTAATGATTTTTTTGGTGCCTTGCTTGAAGCTTAAGGTTGAAGCTTTGAATTAAATCTCTGTTTACAATAAAGAGACATGAAATTATCTTTACAGAGAGGTATTTCTACTATTCCACCACAAACATTTTAAAGTGACAGAAAAGCTGAATTCATTTCATTAAGATAGGTACCTTACTTGTATGTTTGCAAGTATGCCAGTCGCGTTCTCTTAAATGAAAGAAGGATTCTCATCCAAATTAGGAAAAGTGTACAAGTCTAAGTTTGTTTGCCTCAGAGCATGCCTTTCAGAGTCCTAAATGGGAGAATGTTTGAAATTGAAATTGAAATTGAAATGTTTGTTTGTTTGAATGTGGTGAGATAGGAGAAAGATCTTTCTATAGAGATAAGCTATGTCTATCTACTGTATAAAAGATTTGACTTTTAGCTGGCTTGTATGAGGCCCAAGCTTGAGGCTTTTGATTGATTTATTTTATTGACTCTGGGAGATAAATCTACTGGGGATTAACTACAGGAAATTTTTGTGTTCTGTACAAAGCCCAGAATTGAGGCTGACTCTAGTTGGAGAGTGTTTATTTGATGGATTTTATTTGGTGTTATGTACAAAGCCCAGAATTGAGGCTGACTCTGCTTAGGGAGACTCTATTTTGTGCCTTGTAAGAAGCCCAAGGTTGTGGCTACTCTGGCTAGGGAAAACATTATTTTCTGCCTTGTACAAAGCCTAAGGATGTGGCTGACTCTTAAAGAAACTAGGTATGGGTGACTCTATGGGGAAAAGATCCAGGAGGTTAGGAATCTTTGACACAGGAAATGTGGTTTATCTGCCTTGTACAAAGCCCAAGGTTGTGGCTACTTGATGGTGAAGGACTCACTGGGGAGACTCTATTTTGTGCCTTGTACAAAGCCCAAGGTTGTGGCTGACTCTTAACTGGGGAAGTTATTATTTCATGCCTTGTATGAAGCCCAAAGTTGAGGCTGACTCTTTTGGGGAGTTCTACTCTACTGGAAGATTTATTTATTAAAAAACTGATTTTTGGAAGCTAACCCTTTCCAGGGATTTTGACTTAGTTGGTGAAATTATCTATTGAAAGACTGATTTTTGGAAGCTAACCCTTTCCAGGGATTTTGGATTTAAAGGAGTGATTTTGGAGGCTAACCCTTTCCAGGGGTTTTTGTTGAAATGAAGGAATGTGTGGAGGCTAACCCTTTCCAGGGGTTTTGGATTATGGCAGAAAGATTATCTAATTGAGACTTCTTGTTTTAAAGCCCAAGATTAAGGCTGACTCTTGCTGAGGATAAGCAAATATGGATCCTAGACTCTGCTAAGGAAGATTGATGAAGATAAGGGTGACAGAGACTGTCCATGTCTCTCATTCCAAAGTGTGTGCTCAATATGAGATTGAGACATTCTTAGCTTATTTAAAGTCTGGTTTTAAGAGTGGAAGAAACTCACAAGGGTAGGCTAAAAGGTGACTAAAGACCTGTTCCTATGTTTATAAGAAACCTGATGGGTCCTTGTATACAAGCTCAAGAGGAAGCTGGGAATGCTTTTAAGAAGCCTGTGGGTCCTTGTACAAAGCCCAAGAGGAGGCTAATCGAGGGTCATCGAGGGTCCTTGTTATAGCACAAGAGAAAGCTATGTAGTTTTGAACTTATTTTGGCTTTAAGCAAATGGGTAAGAGGTTTCATCGGGAATAATTCCTCTTTGGGTGGATGTATCCTATTTTTGTTCTAAGGCTTTTTTTTTCAAGATGTTTCACCGGGAATAATTCATCTTGAGGGTTTGAACTACAGATCTCTTCTTAGGAAAGAGCCTTCACCGGGAAGACATTCTCAATCCTAGGCCATAGTCCTATAATATATATATATATATATATATATATATATATATATATATATATATATATATATAATTTAACTGTCCTAAGGTTTACACTCAAACGTAGTTCTAAACAATATATAAACAGTTTATATTTTGACAGTAATTTAAATAAAGACTGTAAATTGAAAGTTATAAAGTCTAACCTGGATGGAGTGGAGGCCTTTGAAGATGTATGTACGAAGCCTTACCAGTAATTTTTTGATAACAGTTGAATATTTATGATAAACAGTTAAAGGTTTTTGAAAACAGAAGAAGTGAAGATGGACATAGGTCACATAGGTATCTGAAGAGTTTCACCGGGAATAATGCCCTTCAAATACCAGAAGAATGTTTTGAAAACAGAAAGAGGATTTTGTAAATACAGTTTTGAAAACAAACTAAGAAGAGAAAAAAGGTGTTGGGACTTACACTCTATTAGAGGCCCAATTGAAAAAAATGATTTACTGTTTATGAGAAACAGTTGAGAAGATGCGAGGTTCTATTGTTTGAAAACCTCGATCGTCTGTTTACTTTGAAATTTGAAAAACAGTTTGAATTTTGAAAAAAAGTCAACTTAATTAGAGTAAAGATAATATCTATACCTAATTAAGACCTAAATGATTAGGATTTTTATCACTAAAATATTTATGAGGTATTAGATTTTGAAATTACAATGAAAACATGTATTAAAATATATTTTTTAAATACTTAAAACACACCATTTTTAACTTAATAAAAATACATGAAATAAATAATATTTTTTTGTGATTTTTGTTTATTCATAAAATATACATATCAATTGATAAGTGTGTGAAAAGTGAAGTGAAAATGATTTAATTTAAAGGGTGAATAAGTTGGTTAAAGTTGCAAAGAAAAATAAGTGAGAAAAGTGATAAAAATTTGGATTTGTCTCCACCAAGGCTTGAACCCACGCTTCCATGGTTACCACACAAAACAAAGCCAACTGAGCTACACGCTCAGTGTGACTAAAGAGAGGCTCCATTTGGTTATATGTGAAACACGCGCGTAAAAATGAAAAAAATAAAAACAAAAGGTCTGAGGGGGGAATCGAACCCCAGACCTAAGGCATGGCAAGAGTTTGGACGCGCGCTGTAACCATTGGGACACTACGATGAATTTGTAAGTGACACCCCTATCATTCAAAATAAAATAAACTTGTTAGAACAAGATTTGTTCTGATCAATTATCTTAGTTTTGATGATAACAATAATATGAATTTTGCTTAAGATAATATGGTACTCTAATCCAATGCAATTTCCCTTTCAGGAAATATATAAAAGAGTACGCATAATTCAGCGCTCAGAAGATGTGTCTCAAAGGGTTCAGCATGCAACATCAGAACATGGTCTGGCAAGACATCAGAAGATGGTCGAAGCAGAATCAGAACATGGGTCTATGAAAGCATCAGAAGAACATGAGATCAGAAGCACTGAAGCTCAGAAGATGGTATCACGCTCAGAAGCACTTCAAGGTCAGAAGATCAGAAGATGCTATGCACCAAGCTGTTTGACTCTGATGATATTCAAACGTTGTATTCACAAACATCAGATCAGAAGAAAGTACAAGTGGCAGGCTACGCTGACTGACAAAAGGAACGTTAAAAGCTACTAAAGGCTACGTCAGTAGACACAGCGTGAACAAGGCTCGAGGTAGTTGACAAAAGCGTATAACATTAAATGCGATGCTGTACAGAACACGCAAAGCATTAAATGCACTCAACGGTCATCTTCTCAACGCCTATAAATATGAAGTTCTGATGAGAAGCAAGGTTAACGATCCTGAACAAGATTATTCAAAAAGACTTGCTGAAACTCTGTTTAAATTCAAAGCTCAGAATCTTCATCTTCATCAAAGCTCACTACATTGCTGTTGTAATATATTAGTGAGATTAAGCTTAAACGTTAAGAGAAATATCACAGTTTGTGATTAACGCTTTCAAGAAGCATTTGTAATACTCTTAGATTGATTACATTAAGTTGTAAGGAACTAGAGTGATCGTGTGGATCAGAATACTCTAGGAAGTCTTAGGAGTGAACTAAGCAGATTGTAACTAGAGTGATCGTGTGGATCAGTATACTCTAGAAAAGTCTTAGAGGGTATCTAAGCAGTTGATTCCTGGAGTGATCAGTGTGTGATCAGAAGACTCTGGAAGACTTAGTTGCTGACTAAGTGGAGAACCATTGTAATCCGTGCGATTAGTGGATTAAATCCTCAGTTGAGGTAAATCATCTCTGCGGGGGTGGACTGGAGTAGCTTAGTTAACAGCGAACCAGGATAAAAATAACTGTGCAATTTATTTTTATCTGTCAAGTTTTAAAGCTACACTTATTCAACCCCCCCCCTTTCTAAGTGTTTTTCTATCCTTCAATTGGCATCAGAGCGCCGGTTCTAAGGTGCAAGCACTTAACCGTGTTTAGAAAAGATTCAGGAAGAGAAAAACGCTTCAGTAAAAGATGGTTGATGAAAGTGAAAAGACTACACCTGCATCTACATCTGGCTCTGCTGAGCAATACAACGGTAACAATGGTTATACTAGACCGCCGGTATTTGATGGTGAAAACTTTGAATACTGGAAAGATAAACTGGAAAGTTACTTTCTTGGTCTAGATGGTGATCTATGGGATCTTCTGATGGATGGTTACAAACATCCAGTAAATGCCAGAGGCGTAAAGCTGACAAGGCAAGAAATGAATGATGATCAGAAAAAGCTTTTCAGGAATCATCATAAATGCAGAACTGTTTTGCTGAATGCTATCTCTCATGCTGAGTATGAGAAGATATCTAACAGGGAAACAGCCTATGACATATATGAGTCCTTGAAAATGACTCATGAAGGAAATGCTCAAGTCAAGGAGACTAAAGCTCTAGCCTTAATCCAGAAGTATGAAGCCTTCAAGATGGAGGATGATGAAGACATTGAAAAGATGTTTTCAAGATTTCAAACTCTTACTGCTGGATTGAGAGTTCTTGACAAGGGATACACCAAGGCTGATCACGTAAAGAAGATCATCAGAAGCTTACCCAGAAGATGGGGTCCTATGGTGACTGCATTCAAGATTGCAAAGAATCTGAATGAAGTTTCTCTGGAAGAGCTTATCAGTGCCTTGAGAAGTCATGAAATAGAGCTGGACGCAAATGAGCCTCAAAAGAAAGGTAAGTCTATTGCATTAAAATCAAATATCAAGAAATGCACTAACGCTTTTCAGGCTAGAGAAGAAGATCCTGAAGAATCAGAATCTGAAGAAGAAGATGAACTGTCCTTAATCTCCAGAAGGCTAAATCAACTCTGGAAGACCAAGCAAAGGAAGTTCAGAGGCTTCAGAAGTTCAAAGAAATTTGAACGTGGAGAATCTTCTGATGACAGAAGATTTGACAAGAAGAAGGTCATGTGCTATGAATGCAATGAGCCTGGACACTACAAGAACGAATGTCCAAATCTTCAGAAGGAAAATCCCAAGAAGAAGTTTCATAAGAAGAAAAGTCTTATGGCAACCTGGGATGAGTCAGAAGATGATTCAGACTCTGAAGATGAGTAGGCTAACTGTGCGCTGATGGCGACAGAAGATGACGAATCAGAATCTACATCAGAATCAGATTCTGAAGAGGTATTTTCTGAACTTACTAGAGATGAGTTAGTTTCCGGTCTAACTGAACTTCTGAAACTCAAGTCTCAGATTAGTCTCAAATACAAAAAGCTGAAAAAGCTATTTGAATTTGAAACAAAGAAGCTTGAGTTGGAGAATTCTGAATTAAAAGAAAAACTTTTAAAACTATCCAATAATGTTGGATCTCCTTCTGATTCAGAAAAATCCACTCCCAGTCTAAACCATATTCTGAAAGAATATGATTTAAGTTTCAGGAAGTTCTTATCTAGAAGTATTGGCAGAAGTCAGCTAGCTTCTATGATATATGCTGTGTCTGGAAACAAAAGAGTTGGCATTGGTTATGAGGGTGAAACCCCATACAAACTTGAACCTGTTGATGAAATGAAATTCACATACAAGCCATTGTATGATCAGTTCAAGTATGGCCACTCCCATGATATTAGACACACTTCACATGCTCAAAGCTTTCACATAACACACACCAAAAAGCATGTGACACAACCTAGGAAATATCATGAAACTCATATTAAGAATTATCATGCTGTTCCTCCTATTGCTTACAATGTTAAATCCAAGTTCAATCAGAACTTGAGAAAATCTAACAAGAAAGGACCCAAGAAAATGTGGGTACCTAAGGATAAGATTATTCCTTTTGCAGATTCTCTTGATGACAAAGAAGACAACATTCAACATGTCATGACACCTGGACTCAAGATGCTCTCAACACTTGAAGGAAAGAAGGACTGTCTTTCAAGTTCTGGTACTTAAAGCTGTTGAAGAAACTATGTCCGTAGGAGATCAGAAAAGATAGTTTGTCTGTTTTGAAACCATTTGTTTTGTTTGTTTCTAAAAGCAATGATGTTTTCTTCTTGGATACTCTGAATGCTCTAAATGCTACAGAATATACAAAATTAAAACATTGATTGTGGACGAAGCTAAATGTCTGGTTTGATGATAAACTTGTTTCTGACGAAACAAAGCAGCTTAAGAATTTCTGCAGATACAATGTTTGTCTTATCAGAAGCTGCATAACAAAGAAGTGAATCTCCAGAAGCTGTGCATATCAGAAGTAATGGATCAGAAGATCATTCAGACTTATATCAGCACACTTCAGAAGGAGTATTTCCAGAAGAGAAATTAGATCAATTCAGAAGCAGTAATCAGAATTTGAAGGCGTAAAGTCTACTCTTGATACAGATGTCATCTACTTTCTGATGGTGAACACGTGTCTGTACGGTTAGTACAAAGCGTGCAGTTGAAAAGACGCCGACCTAGGTAACTGTATTAAATCATTTCATTTACTGAGTTCTCTCTCCTAATGTCATTTCTCATTAAATGCATATTAATTTCTTTTTAAATCTTTTTAAATAACCCGCTTCATCTTCATTCCCTCTTTTTCTATCTTTCTCTCTCGTCTGTGCATTCTTTTCGCTGCATCTCTCTTCAAACCCTAGTTCTTGATTTGATCTCAAAGCATTATCATAATGAATCCATCTTCTCGTTCATCAATCTCTAAAGAAAGAATCACTTCCACACAGAACCGTTTAAGCAAAAATGATGCTCCATTGAAAACATGCTTAATACCCACGAAAGAACTGGAAGTTCTATGTGAATCTGCTGTGGACATCAACAACCTTAAAGCAAATGGCTTTCAGTGTGATGCAAGAATCCTTGAGCAAGGATGGTCTAAATATCTTAATAGATTGGTTGGTCCAATTTATCCTGAACTTGTGAAGGATTTTTGGGTACATGCAACGGTTACCCCAACTGCCATCATTTCATTCGTACTAGGGCATGAAGTGATTATCACTGAGAAACTCATCAGAAAGTTATACAATCTTGATGATGAAGAAGGTTGGTCTGGTCTTCAACCCCATACAGTCGACTGGACTCCAGTCGAAAAACAAATCTCCACGGTCTTTGGAACTGATTCTCATTTCACGGGCACCTTAAGACCATTTTATAAAGTATGGGCTGAGATTATTCTGGGTTCTCTTCACCATAGAAAAAGGATGCTCTGCTCCTCTTACATCAGTCCGACTCACAAGTATACTCTTTTCTGCATTGGCAAAAAGATAGAGATCAACATCTCTCATATTCTATTTGAGAATCTGAAAACCTCTATCTTTGAGTCAAGAGAAGATGAAAGGGCGAAGTACCCTCATAATCCAAGAACAACCATTCCTTTCGGAAGGATGATTTCAGACATTCTGATTGAAAGCAAAGTGGTGGACTCCATCAGAAATCGTAATGCCTCGCATTTTCTTGGAGTAACTCAAGGTCCCATCTTCAATGGTGTTGATCTGTTCGGACTGGAAGTCATTAAGAATGTACCTGTTATGTGCACAAGCTTTCCTGACATTCTGTCAAGAAGAATTGCTGTTGAAGGATTCATATCTTTGTTTCATAAAGAACTTGATCAAGTTGTCAAGTTTTACTTGGAAGATTGTGTGAGGAAGCAATCAGATGTTGATCCTGCTTGGATCCGTGGCAGAGTACTCCCGTCTAAAGATGATATTCTGAAGAAGGATAAGAAGGAACGACAGGCGAGGCTAAAAAGAAAGGCAAAAGAAGATGAGGCTGAGAGAGCCAAGAAGCTGAGAGTCACCTATGGCCCTGACAAGGTAGGATCTTCTGAACACAGGAATAAAAGGATCAGAGACTCCTTTCACAGAACCAGATCTTCAAGGCAGGTTTATACTCCACCTTTTTCTGTCCCTAAACCTTCTCTCCAATCACCTCCTTCTGAACCAAAAGTAAACTTCACTTTACCAAATCCTTCTCCATCATCCTTCTCCTCTCCCATTCTAAACCCCACACCTTTAAGTATTCTTCCACCAACTCCTTCTGATAAATTCCCCTCACCAATTCCCTTTACAAATACTCCACCCTCTCCTCAATCCATCCCTTCTGATACTCCAACCTCATCAATCATTCTCTCAGATATTCCCTCTTCCTCAACCACCGCACCTCCACCTTCTATATCCCATCCATTACCTACCAGAAAATCCCAACCCTACTGTCTTCTCTACCCTGACTACAAATTCACCTTCAATCCGCCTGAACCTGAACCTTCTACATACCTGGAACTCTTCAGACATGAAGTAATCAATGGCTTAGACCTTCTGAAGGAAGCCTTTCTAAATGGTCTGAATGATGTTTCTACAAGAAATATCTGGAAGAGATTTCGCAAGGATTTTCAAGTAGAAGCAATGGGAGTACAGAAAAGACTAGTGGCTGCTGCCCCTGGTTACCCTGGTTACCTTCTGGAGGAAGATAATGGTATATACTACCATCCTCTCAAAAATTGTGTTGCTGCTGAGGAGAAGCCCTTTGTGGATGAATTGGAAGTATTAAGATTGGCTGCTGCAATGGAAGCTAACCCTTGCAGGGATATGGTTATCTGGATTCCTGAGTATCCTGTTCTGCTCGGAGATTTCAAGACCCTATTTGACTATCTGAGGGAAAACCCTTCTGAGAAAGACCCAAGTTTGGTTATTCCAGAAGTTGTTGACCCACCAGAAGTTGAAGGTCCTTCTGCTCCTAGGAATTTAGCTGCCATTCTTCAGGCACTAGAGAATGGAGACTCTGAAATTCCTGCTGCAGAGTATGGAGATGCTTCTATGCAAGAAGCAGATGCTGAAGATCATGTTGCTGAATCAGACCCTGTTGAGGAAATCCCAGCAAAAGATACTTCTATGGAAGCTGCAGATCAAGTTGTCATTCCTGTGGATCGAAGCTATGAAGCTTCCTCTGGTGAACCTTCTCGTCTTGCAAGGACTCTAGAAGAAATTCAGAGGAGACAGGATGAGCAAAACTCACTCAATGACAAGTATGATGCTTTCATTGAGAGGCAAGAAGGACACAACAACGAGGTTAAAGAGATGCTGGCCAAGATCTTGTCAAGGCTAGGGCCATCTTAGATTGAGTCTGTGTTGTTTCTTTCTTTTCTTTGCATCTGTTTTGTTTCTATGCATCTGATCTTATCATCTTGTACCTCTGTACCTGTTGTTTAGACCTTAATGAATTCATCTTCTTCCTCCGTGTGTTCTGTTTATTCATCTGAATCTTTTCTATTTTTTGATGATATGACAAAAAGGGGGAGAAAGATAAATGATAAATGATTTGATTTAATCAGTTGCACTAACTAACAAGAACTGCAAGTTCTATATGGTTTAAGTGTTTTGCAGGGATAAAGAATTGAAGAGAATCTTCAGAAGCAAACACAAGGAGCAAAACCATAAGAAGAGTTATTCTGTAAAAAGAATAAGCTCATGGTAACTGAAGCAAGCTGAGTGCTGTCAAGCTTCAGAAGAAAGAAGAATGAATCAGAAGCACGGATAATAGAATTTGATCCATATTTGTCTATTTGTTTTGACAAAATTCTATTTGCTCTGATACATTATTTTAGCCTATATAGCTCTGAGATATATATGGCTCTGATACATATAATGTTATAGCTCTGATACATATAATGTGTTAGAATATACATCTTATGTTCTGACTCGTTCATGCTGACTTTTGTCGTTTAGTATTTGTTCTGTAACATTTCAGGATGTAGAGATGCTCTGATGATGCTCTGGTACATTCAACAATGTTCTGATACAAACCTAGCATGAAGTGATGTTAGTAGACATTCAAAGTTCTGAAGCTATCCGAGGGAAGCAGAAATCAGAAGATGTGAATGTTCTAAAAGATCCAGAAAACTCAAGTTCTGAAGCTGTCCTGAATGGAAGCAGAAATCAGAAGCTGTGGATGTTCTGAGGATCGAAGAAATTCAAGTTCTGAAGCTGTCCTGAATGGAAGCAGAAATCAGAAGCTGTGAATGTTCTGAAGATCAAAGATATTCAAGTTCTGAAGCTGTCCTAGATGGAAGCAGGAATCAGAAGCTGTGAGTGTTCTAAGGATCTAAAGAAATTCTAGTTCTGAAGCTGTCCAACGGAAGCAGAAGTCAGAAGCTATGAATTCTCTGAAGGCAGAAGCTTATGTGATCGTCTCTACCGAAATAATCAGGGAAGTCTTTTATTAAAGTTCTTCGAGTATTTATTTCAGGGGGAGATTATTTATCTCAAGGGGAGATTGTTAATCTCAGGGGGAGACATATTCATATGCTTATGCTATAGCTGTGTAATTTGTCTTTTGCCGTCTGTTCTTTCTGATCGCAAATTCATATCATTTATATATGTTTTTGTCATCATCAAAAAGGGGGAGATTGTTAGAACAAGATTTGTTCTGATCAATTATCTTAGTTTTGATGATAACAATAATATGAATTTTGCTTAAGATAATATGGTACTCTAATCCAATGCAATTTCCCTTTCAGGAAATATATAAAAGAGTACGCATAATTCAGCGCTCAGAAGATGTGTCTCAAAGGGTTCAGCATGCAACATCAGAACATGGTCTGGCAAGACATCAGAAGATGGTCGAAGCAGAATCAGAACATGGGTCTATGAAAGCATCAGAAGAACATGAGATCAGAAGCACTGAAGCTCAGAAGATGGTATCACGCTCAGAAGCACTTCAAGGTCAGAAGATCAGAAGATGCTATGCACCAAGCTGTTTGACTCTGATGATATTCAAACGTTGTATTCACAAACATCAGATCAGAAGAAAGTACAAGTGGCAGGCTACGCTGACTGACAAAAGGAACGTTAAAAGCTACTAAAGGCTACGTCAGTAGACACAGCGTGAACAAGGCTCGAGGTAGTTGACAAAAGCGTATAACATTAAATGCGATGCTGTACGGAACACGCAAAGCATTAAATGCACTCAACGGTCATCTTCTCAACGCCTATAAATATGAAGTTCTGATGAGAAGCAAGGTTAACGATCCTGAACAAGATTATTCAAAAAGACTTGCTGAAACTCTGTTTAAATTCAAAGCTCAGAATCTTCATCTTCATCAAAGCTCACTACATTGCTGTTGTAATATATTAGTGAGATTAAGCTTAAACGTTAAGAGAAATATCACAGTTTGTGATTAACGCTTTCAAGAAGCATTTGTAATACTCTTAGATTGATTACATTAAGTTGTAAGGAACTTGAGTGATCGTGTGGATCAGAATACTCTAGGAAGTCTTAGGAGTGAACTAAGCAGATTGTAACTAGAGTGATCGTGTGGATCAGTATACTCTAGAAAAGTCTTAGAGGGTATCTAAGCAGTTGATTCCTGGAGTGATCAGTGTGTGATCAGAAGACTCTGGAAGACTTAGTTGCTGACTAAGTGGAGAACCATTGTAATCCGTGCGATTAGTGGATTAAATCCTCAGTTGAGGTAAATCATCTCTGCGGGGGTGGACTGGAGTAGCTTAGTTAACAGCGAACCAGGATAAAAATAACTGTGCAATTTATTTTTATCTGTCAAGTTTTAAAGCTACACTTATTCAAACCCCCCCTTTCTAAGTGTTTTTCTATCCATCAAAACTCGTTTCTGGGAAATTCAAAAACTGGCGCCACCATCTTCATCTTCAACCTCAAGCTTCAATTTTTGAATTTGCTATCTCCTTCGTTTCTCAACCAAACTTAAAGATGTAAACATGGATTTTGCTCGTTTTTGAACGAGGATCATGATGGTATCCTTTAATTTATTTATTTTTAATGTAATTCAAAATTCACACGCATGAACACGAAGAACCCTAAAACTGAATTTAAACATGAAATACTCTATATGCATGATTTGATGCAATTGATTGAGGCTTAATGATCCTTAAAGGTGCAGAAACCAACTGGTAACTTCATTTTTAATTTATCATGCGTGAACTATAGAGTTTGAAGCTTTTGAAACTTACCTCAAAAATGGAGATCTGGCTCTGATCAAAGTGTGTTACAGAGATGTTGCAGTGATCCAGATAGCTTCAGTGATCCTCCTGGAAGGTGTTGAGATGCTTAGCTTGTATTGAAACTGCCCAGAACCCCTTGCTCGACCCCAACTGCAACAGCTCCAAGTGAGGGGTGAAGATGATGATTCTCCACGTACAGAAGTGTTCCAGAGGTTTGGATCACTTCTAAATGCCTCCCCTGATGTGTTTGAATACTTACTTTCAAAGGAAGAGCTTTGGTTTGAAGAATCCGAGTCTTCTTGCCAAAGAACCTTTGAAAAATTTAAGTATGAAGAAAGAAGAGAGAAAGCAAGAATTCTGTTGCTTTGGTGTGATTAATCCTAAGGAATTCACTTGTATTTATAGGCAAATGATGCAGAGCAATTGGAGATAGTAAGCTTGCTTAGTGAAGTGAGTTTGGTTTTCTTGGCTATGAAGGAATTCAAGGAATCTCCAAAATGCAATGATGACAATTTTGATTCCACTTGATCAATCCCCTAGCCATCGATTTTGTGTGATCTTAGGGGACAATTATGTTGCAGAAGTGAACTCTAATTGGCTTAGGAGAAGATTCTTTGGTGATTCATCAAGATTCCAAATTTGTAATGATTACTTAATCACATGGCATTGAATTCTTGCAACGTGGCCAAAAATGATGCAATAATGTATTTGATTCCTCTAAATCTCTTATGATATATCATGTACAAGAATGCATCAATTGGTATAGGCATTGGTACAAAGTTTGCAAAGTTCAAATTTGGTGATGACCCATAATTTCACTTCAAATGCCCTAACTTTGATCATCCATATCTCTTAGCTCATAATGAATTTGAAGATGGTTGAATACAATTTGAAAAGCCCTTGATATGTACTTCAATTCATTAGTTTGATGTTTGCCCAAAATCCTTAGGGAAATTAGTGAAAAAGTCCCATGAAGTTTGAAGAAAACTAGGGTTTTCTTGCTAGTTTTGTGAAGGCAGTCACTTTGAAGCTCCATATCTCTTCAATGATTGATTTTTAGCCAAAAAATTATATGTGACAAAGTTGTTCATTGGATCAAAATCTACAACTTTCATGCTGGAAGTTTTTTTCAGTTTGTAGGTGAAATTTTGAGATATTCCCTTCCAAAGTTTGGTAAAAATCACTTGAAAACACTTAGAAAATTTTCTAAGTATGAAAAGTCAAACTTTGACTTTTTGGTTCTTGATTGATGTTCTTGATTTTCTTTGATCAAATGACTTCAAATATCATATATTGATGATTAAAAACTTCAAAAGTCATGGTTGACCAAAATTTCCAAAAAGTCAATGGTGATCTTGTACAGTCGACTTTTTCAAGTGAATCGCGCTTTTGGAGATTCCAAGTGAATTAAGCTATCCCCATCAAATGAATGATATGAATGGATCATATTGAGTTATTGGAGGATATTGAGCCATGATTTGAGTTTTAGATCCACCCCTTGATTAAAAGTCAATTGTCCAGGTGAATTAGGGTAAAAACCCTAATTGTCGACCAGGTGAAATTGGTGACTGTAGACTTTGAATTGAAGTGTAATGCCTTATGGATATTTTCATATGAGCTATTTGAGGATGATTTATGCCTTTGAGTGATGCCCTGGAGTTTTCTAGGGTTTCCCTAATAGGATCCCTGATTTTAGTCCTTGATGGGGCTCAAAACCCAAGACTGGTGAAGTAAGCAAACTTGGGTTCAGGCGATGGGTGTCTTATCAATCATAGGTGAATAGAATGAAGTTTTTGAATCCTATGTTTGTGTTAGAGACCACCCCTTTTATTGACTGATCCTTTGCCTGAGCTTTTTTTGTTTCTGAACACCCTCGATTAAGCATTAGATGAACAAGTGACTGTTCTGAGCATCTGTTTTGATTTTTGATGAAAATCCTGAAAGTATGACATCTCAGGGGGGATCAAAATTAGGGTATGACAAATGTACATAAAAATAATTACGATAAAAGATAAATAAATAAAAACTACAATATCAAATCAATTGAATAATACAAAGCTAGCTACATGTTTCAACAACATTAATAAGCTTCGTCTAACAAAATTGCATCAAGAGTAAATTAACTACTCATATTTATACAAATAATTACCATAAGTTTGGATGAATAATACATGAGAATCCATGAAGAAAGAGGTCTTTAATAGTGCAAAACTCCAATTCTTGAGATCCAATATTGCCTAGTCGTCACTTCTCTACCTCTAATTTGTAACATTTGCAAAAGTGGTTTTATTTTCCTTTTAAACAATCCAAAAATGTGTCAACCAAGTGTACCATCGCAACCACAATATAAATCATCACGGTCGCAAAGGCTTTTCGTCGTGACCATGAAAAGGCATCACGGTCATGATAATTCCAGTAGCCAAAATACTTACTTTTTCTTATTTTTTCTTCTAAGTCCACTTTTCTTCATTTTCTTTATTTTCTTCTCTTCTTATCATTTCTTCTCCCCTTTTGCTCATATTTTCATCAAAACTACATCGATTCTATTGAAATAAAGCAACCTTCTTGTGCATCTTTGATTATATGAGATATCTGCAGTTGTTGCTCAAGTTCGAGTATTGTCATTATCAAAATTAATAAAATACTAGTTGACTTGAATATTTTCTAAGCTTCACCACCTTGGATCCCTTCTTGACTATACTTTCAAGCACAAAGATCCACATTCTCCATCTTTTTAATGCCGATAATGCATATTTCTGGGAGGTGGTAATAGAGGAAAAAAGATAGAAAACATTTGGAGTGATTAAACTCTCCCTCACATGAGTAGAGTATAATTTAATTCCCTTGAGAGTATATTTCTCCACCTTTATCATAATGAAAAGGCTAGAAAATTATGCTAGAATGTAATTTAATTCCCTTGAGAGTATATCTCTCTCTCTCTCTCTCTCTCTCACACACACACACACACACACACACACACACACTCTCTCTCTCTCTCTCAAAATCTTCATTTAGAACAACTAGCATTGGGATTGAAGGCATTTTGTTTGTGTGGAAAAAGTTGATATGCTTTCTTTGTTCAATGCTCATAATCGTTCTTTGGATTCTGCAACAACAGTTAATCATCACAAGAGGTAACCATTCAATCGCTTCTTATACTCATTCGTAAGGATAAATTTAAGGGAATGTTTTATTTTCTACTACATATTGTAATTGCAATTTCCTTTCGATTATGTGGTTTTGTTGATAATAACAAAGAAAAGTTAATAATAAGCATCGTTAGATAGAAACTATCAGAAAGAGAATTTGATCAAAGTTTCAATTTTGAGGGCAAATAAGTCAAGTCAAATTAAAATATCAACATCAAAGGTGCTGAAGATGTGAAAGTTTGCTTCGTCCCATGCTTTAATGATTTATTGTTTTTGGACTAATAGTGTGTAACATAATCAAGAGTAATTCTTAAGGTACTAAAGCAGGCTGACACACATACACTAAGATTTTTTTCTTTCCAAAATCTACACCTATTTCAAAATTTTAAAAAATCAATCATGGAATTTACCTAATCCATTAAGGAATGAATTCTGGTCAATTTGTAAAGCTAAACTTGTTATCTGATTGATTAGAGCTTGCATATAATCTATTAAATAGTAAGTTTGTCTCCTAATCATCTAGAAACCCTATTAATCGATTAAGTAACGAAGTTGGCTTAACTTTTCCTTTTTTGAATAAGTCTAATCGGATAGCATTGCAACTTAATTGTTTAAAAGCAGTCAGAGCCCATGGATTGTTTCATTTTTTACAAAAACAAATCCTATGCAAAGGGCTTTTGTACTCACATCCGAAGCATGATTTTCTAACTTACTACTGTAACACCATTCTAAACCCCCACAGAATACTAATTAAATTCAAAGTAAAACATGTACAAGGGCATTACAACTCCAAAATATTTAAAACATTTAATCATGTCATGCCTTATGAGGAACATCAAACCATATTATTCAGCAAACATGTTAACACAACGAAATTACTTCATAATCTGAATAATATAAAACATCGGTATTCAACACTAAGAAATCACCAACTCAAAACCAACCAAAAAATTGTTCCAACAAAAGAGATAATAGTCCATCAAACAACTCTAAGTAAACGTTCCCCGGTGTTACAAGACCAGAGCATGACACCAACATAATCGAACTAAACGAAATAACTCTACGAGCTCTCCTCACGAAGCACAAGCCGCTACTCCTTAATCTAAAAATGATCAACAGTAAGGGTGAGACAAATCACATTTAAACTTTATTATAAGCTCATAATGATAAAACATCATAAATAGATCATTCACCCAACTGCGGTACAATTAAATTTTAAAAAATCATTCATAAAAAGTTATCCACACAACTCAATCATGAATCACAATAAACTGATATAACATTGGACAACCTCCAATCATGTTATATCAACATATATGCAAATGCAACGACTCTTATGCATGTGATACCAATCATGGGATTAACCCATCTCACCGATCCACCACCAACAAGATACGGCTACTTCCACTCACTAATTCCACACAATGGGAATTAGCTACCGCTAATCCAACACCACCAGGATACAGCCACAAATATGATTATGGATGCATGCACCACCTTAAGCATGCTAATCATCAACACCAATTAATATGAATAATCATTATCATATTTTAACTCACCAAAGCAACACCAAAATAATGTATTTATATTTCAACACCATTCAGAAATTACATTATGTACAATCAACATCCAAATACAACATCCACAAGCAATTACGTTGCCTCAATTCCACCTTATTGTTACACTTAACACTTAGACAAAACAACACTGTTTTGATAATTTAAAAAATATATATAAAATTAAAATATAAGTAGACTCTGTTTAAAATTTATTTGGAACAACTTTTTTTCCTTAGAATTAAATTTATTAGATAGTGCAGTTATTTTGTTATACAATTTATGTTGAAATTAGACTTTATTCAAAATGCATGTGGATTTGTATTTTGTACTATTTTGTTGTGTGTGATAACTATATTTAGAATTTGAATTTAAATAATGAACTTGTAGTTTTGAAAATTTAAATTTTGTCGGTGTCGTAATTTTTTTAGAGACTAAGTTGGCTGATTAGACTAGTTTAATAACTATATAATTTTTTTATATAGACTAGTTTATTCAACTGAATTATTCAGTTTAACATGAAATTTGACCAGTAATCTAGTGGTTTGACAAATAGATCAATCATCCAATATCTTTATCTATTTAATGACGGATCCAATTTTTAAAATATTGAACTCACATTACCATATTAAAAATGCCGGGGGAGAAGAGACCATTACTTACAATATATTCTAGAAAAATAGAAGAAAGAGAATTTTTTAAGAGAATATTAATGAATTGATAGAAACCGATTCAATTGTTATAGGAAATAGCTTACTCTAATAAGAACCACCACAACATAATTACCTAATTACTTGGAGTCATCAAAATGAGTGTTTATAATTTCTCGTGCAAGACTTTTGAGCATTATTTCTAACTATCACATTTCATATTTGATTTTCTATGCTCTTGGGACTCATGTTTGTCAATGTATTTATAAGTTGAAAATGTCTAAGGCTGAAATTCAAACCTACATTATTTCATCAACTGATTCTTGATTCCCTAGAGAGAAAAATATTCATTCCCTTTAACTTGTTGAGGGTTCATGCAACACACCAAATTTGTGAATTTGACAACTCCATTTTACCCTATTTATTTTATTCTCTTCATTTTACTTTTTTTATTCAAACTTATGACTATTTAAGTGCATGGTTTGATTCACTTATACGATAAGAGTGAATATAAACGAACAAATCTCCAATAACGTTGCTCTATCCAAAACCGTTGTTCTTGTCTGGAATCAATTTTCATTTTTCAACGTGTAGCTAGCTAGCAATTAGATTTGGAAATTGTTGTAACAAAATACAAATATCGATGTAATTATGTGAAAAAGAGAGTTTTTAATTAACCAATAAACAGTTCAGTTAACAAACGGAAGAGAAGAGGGAACAAGAAGAAAAAAATAGGATTGCTTATAACTATTATTCTTTACTTTCTTATTATGGTATATGATTACAAATATTACACAATAACAAACAACTTCAACCTCTCTAAACAACCTAAGAGACCGGCCTATTTATAGACTACTAGCTATGTATGTTATGTATAATGATAACTCACATGCATAGCTAACTTAGACACTAAGCTAACTTAAACAACAAGGCAACATATAAAATTGCATGCTATAACAGGCTTCAACTACAACACACACATCTTCGACTACTGGATGCTAGAAGAGACTTCAACTACATCATGCACTCCTCCATCTAACCATGAAGCTACCCTTGTCGAGACTATAGTTCGATCCAAATACATGAAATCTCCACCTTGGAAGAAACTTTACAACAAAAAGGGGACAAACTATGCTTTTATTGTGCAACTTTATCAACTACATACAATGAAAGAACTTGCTTATTAGCACATTTACAAGGTTTGGCATGTTGAAGTCTGGTCTATTTGGAAAGCTCGAAATGATGTAATCTTTAATGAAGTTACAAAAATATAAAAAGAGGTATAAGGGAAGAGTATTGTCTGGCTTATAATTGGTTTTTTGGTAGATCTATGGTGAACTCTAGCACATTTACAAATTGCCTTCAGAGTCCGAGTGTGGTGGTTGATCTTTAGGATGGGGAACTCTAGCACATTTACATATTGCCTTCAGAGTTCTATTTCCACCTATCACAGATCAAGTGTTCGCCTTAATTCGTAGTGTGGTGGTTGATCTTTTGTTCCTTTTTCGTTTGGATACAACATGTAGATTGTGGATCTTTTATTCCTTTACAGATGGGATATAATCTGTAGACAATAGATCTTGTTGGTTTGAGACCTAACCTATGAGTAGCAAGTTGGTTCTTTAGTAGTTCTTGTCTGTTTCTAGGTGGCGCGTCTTTATTTTTTCCTATTTGGTTGTTGTTTGATTTATCCTCTTTGTAACATGTTATTTAGTTGTAGTTGTTCCCGGGCACTTCTTGTGCTATGTGGTTTCTTACAGTGTTTTGCAAATTGAATCATACATATCAGTCGAACCGGAAATCAAAGAGTTATCGGTATGGTCTGATTGATGGATCGAATATGCTATTGAATCAATGTGAACCGGTCAAAACGGTAAAAACCTGCGAATCGGCGGTTTAGGAAATCGGCGAGTTAAATGCTCGTTTTTTCCTCAAATAAAACGTCGTTGTTTTGATAATTTTTTTTTTTAAAAAATAAAATATAAGTAGATTTTGTTCGATACTTATTTTAAACAACTTTCTCTTTTTAGACTTAAATTTATTAGACAAATTATTTAATTATTTAGTTTATATTGCAATTAAATTTTACTATTTTGTTATGAGTGATTAGGATGTTTAGAATTTCTATTTAAGAAATGAACTAGTGAAATTATGATATAAAATTTTGTAAATGTCGTGATTTTTTTAGAAATCAGGTCATCCATTTCAACCGATTTAATAACTATCTAGTTTTGTTATAGAGACTGGTTTATTTAACCAAGTTATACGGCTTAATCAAGTTTAGTCATGTGATTCGACAATAATTAATGTAGTGGTTCGACCAATGAATTAGTGATTCCGTAGTCTCCCCAATTTAATGATCGATTCAATTAATGTAGTGGTTTCTTATAGTGTTTTCAACAGTTCATTATGAGAGAAAGTGAGATTGAGAGAGAAGACGGTGAGGTGGTGGCTGGGTGGACGGAGGTGGGGGACGGAGATCTCGTGGTAGTGTTAGGCGGTGGGATCATGCAGGGAAAAGTCATTCCGATTCTTCTCGACGTACAACCTCTTTCTTTGTTACGTCGTTCCCTGAAAGAGTGAGGGCAAGAGATTTGTTTGAGGTGTTTAGTGGCTATGGGGAGGTAGATGAGGTGATCGTACCGGGGAGAAGAGATAAGCGGGGCAAGAGGTTTGGTTTCGTTCGGTTCTTCGATGTTTTGGATGCTGAATCATTGGTAAGAAAGCTAGACAATATTTTCTTTGATTCGTCGAAGCTTTTCGTTAATCTTCCTCGGTTTAATAGAAATAAGAAGGAGAGGCATGAAGGGATAAGCAATCCGGTCCTGAAGGAGGGTGCTTTGTTGAAGAGAGGAGACACGGGCTCTCGTGATGGTTTCCGGTATAAATCTAGAGATACCCGTAGATCCTATGTGGCAGCGGTGAAGAATGCCTCTGGCCCTGTTAAATCCTCACTTCCTTGTTTGGAGTTCAATTTTGATGCTTCAGGGGCTCTTCAGAGATTCACCAAGGCTTTTATTGGAAAGGTTCATGAGGTTAGAATGTCTTAAAACATCCAGGATACCTTTACATGGAAGGCTTTTTCGGGGTTAAAGTAACAGCGCTGGGAGTGAATCTTTGTCTCCTTGAAAATAGGGTGGAAGGCGCGGTGGAGAGTTTATTATCTGATGATAAAGCTTGGATGATGAAATGGTTTTCAGAGGTGAATCGGTGGGATCAAAATACGATTGATGGGGAGAGAATTACCTGGGTTAGACTATTCGGTCTACCTTGTTTCGCATGGAATAACTCCTTCTATGAGTTTATTGCGAATCCTGTGGGAGCCTTCATTCGAGCTGATGCAGCTACGTCTTCCCAATCTCGTTTGGATGTAGCCAGATTTCTGATTAGGACCACTTGTGAGGCAGGGATTGATGAAGTTTTCTCAGTAAAAATCAATGGTGTGATGGTAAGGTTGAAACTCGTAGAAGACTCCCAAGGCCCTCTGCGTATTTTACCTCCATGCATGGACGATGATGTCGGTTCTTCACCAGAGGTGTTCTCCGATGACGAGGAGTCACTCGGTGAACCGTAGGTGGTAGGTGTGGATATTGAGAAGGCATCTAGGCCATCGCGTGCAGTCCTCGTTGACAATAATCCGCCGGCTAAGCCTAGGGACAAGACTCCAAATAACACCTTTTTAGGCACTGTTCCCGCTGACGACCAAAAATCTCTTTCTTCTTCTCCTAGTATGGAAGTGAGTCAGGTGAAAGAGACTCCCTCATTGGCTCAATTTTCGGTGTTGGATAATACTGGTGGGGATTCACAAAATCTTGAAGTGGGCCCTAGTAATTTGAAAATTTCCTCTTTTTCTCTCCCAATAAATCACGTGTCCTCCCCTCTAGTGGGCCCTCCCAGACACGCAACCTCTTCCATTGTGGGCCGGTTTGACTCAGCCCTTTTGGGCCTTTCCCATGCTGATTTTCGGTCCGTTCCAACCACTGTTTTACAATCTGATGGTGCTATCTCATCTAATCCAACAATCTCTCAGGGGCTTGAAATTTCCTCTTTCCCTTTGAACCCCGCAGAAGCGCTAGCCTCCCAGCCAGTAGCGAGGGAAACAACATCCGAGAATCTGCAATCTGGCGATGAAGCGAATGAAGCGGCGCCACATCTTTTATGTTCGGATTCTTTTTCAGGTAAGGGCTTCTCACCTACACCTATTGCGTTTCGTAACTCATTTCTTCCTCTGAGAAAATATGGAAAGGCTGGGATTCATGCTAAAAACAAGGGGGGCATTTTGAGAGGGTCTTTTTGAGAATCTTCTGATTCTGTGGATTCGAATTTTGGGGATATTTCGGACGTTGATGTGGCAAGGGGAAATAATAGATTCAGGGCTAAGGAGAGGGAATCAGTAGCGACAAAATTATGGGAGAAAGCTGTTGGTTTTGTGGTTCAAGGCGGTGGCTCGAATTTGGTTATGATTGAAGCAATGAGAGATTTAGAGTCTCGTGATAGAATTGCAGAAGGTCAGAAGGAGGTGCTTTCAAAAGGTGTCTTATGAATATTGTTTCATTCAATATTCGTGGGGCGGGAACTTCGCTGAAAAGGAAGTCGTTTGCTCAGTTTCGTCGAAGGGAGAATTTTCATTTTTGTTTTATCCAGGAAACTAAACTTTCTCAGGTGTCGGATTCTGTGGGTTTTGATTTGTGGGGAGGCACGGATGTAGAATGGTCTTATAAAGGGTCTTGCGGGAGTTCAGGTGGGATTATTCTACTATGGCAGTCAGGACTTTTTTCTTCCTGTTTCAGTTTTGAAGGCGAAGGCTTTGTGGGAGTCAGTGGTTTTCTGAAAGGGCAATTGATTTATTTGGTTAGCATTTACTCTTCTTGTTCTTTTCCTTTGAAGAGACGATTTTGGAGAGATTTAGAGGGCTGTAAGTCAAGGTTCCCGGTGGGAGAATGGTTAGTTGGCGGTGACTTCAATGCCATTCGCGTTGTGTCCGAGCGTATGAGCAGTGGTGGGGTGATCAATAATAGGGAAATGGAGGAGTTTAACAATTTCATAGGAAATTTGGATTTGATTGAACCTCCCTTTCTTGGGAAGAATTTTACTTGGTTTAGCCCGGACGGTAAAGTGCTAAGTCGTTTGGATAGATTTCTTATTTCAGAGAAGTTGATGGAGGATTGGAAGGTGGGAGGTCAAGTGGTTGGTATGAGAGGTTTGTCGGATCATTGCCCAATTTGGCTCAAATCCGATTTTTCGAATTGGGGGCCGAAACCTTTTAAGTTTTTCTCTTGTTGGACTAAACATGAAGGTTTTTTAGAGTTTGCGGAAAAAAGTTGGCTAGATTTGACGGTTCAAGGGAAGGCGATCTATTCTTTTAAAGAGAAGCTGAAATTGTTAAGAGGATCTCTTAGAAAGTGGAATGCGGAGGTGTTTGGTTTCTTAAATCTTGATGTGGAGGATGCCATTAAAGAAGTGGATATTTTGGATAATGTAGCGGCGGATGGGAGTGTGTTGGATTTGGAGGGTTTGGTGGCTAATCGTTCCTTGGCTAATTCAAAAGTGTGGAATTTGATGCGGGTTAAGGAGGGTATTCTAAGACAAAAGGCGAGAGCATTGTGGCTTCAGGAGGGGGATTCCAACTCAAAAATTTTTCATAGGGTGGTAAAACAAAGGGTGAAGAGAAACTTTATTTTAGGCTTGAACTCTCCAAACGGGTGGATTGAGGATGTTGACTTGGTGAAGGAGGAGATAGCAGATCATTTTAAGAAGAGATTTTTGGAGCCTTGTCAAGTTAGACCTAACTTGAATGGTATTTCTTTTAACTCTTTATCGGAGGAGGAGGCCAATTCTTTAGAAAAGCCTTTCTCAGAAGAGGATGTGAGGGAGGTCATTTGGAGTTGTGATGGTGACAAGAGTCCGGGCCCCGATGGGTTTACTATGGGTTTTTACAAGTCTTGTTGGGCTTTCCTTAAGAAAGAGATTTTGGACTTTGTTAATGAATTATATATCTTTGCTAGGCTTCCTAAAGCGGTCACGGCTTCCTTCTTGGTGTTGATTCCTAAGATTGATCATCCTTTTTCTTTGGATGACTATCGTCCGATTTGTCTCGTAGGAAGTATGTATAGGATTTTGGCTAAGCTTTTGGCTTCTCGGTTGAAATTGGTTATCCATAATCTTGTTTCAACAAATCAATCCGCTTTTGTTCCTAATAGAAATATGTTGGATGGTGTGCTCATTTTAAATGAGTTGATGGATTATTCTAAGCGTTTTAAGAAGAAGTGTATGATGGTTAAGGTGGATTTCGAAAAAGCTTAGGATTGTGTTTCATGGGACTTTCTTAGCTATTTGTTGCGAAGAATGGGCTTTGGGTCTAAGTGGCAGAGTTGGATCCGTGCTCTTATCTTCTCTAACTAAATGTCTATTCTTGTCAATGGTAGCCCAACTCGGGACTTTGTGGAGCTCTCGAGGTCTTAGACAAGGTTGTCCGCTTTCTCCGTTTCTCTTTTTATTGGTAACGGAAGGTCTTACGAGAATGGTTAAGAAGGCTTCGTCGGTGGGAGTGTTTAGAGGTTTTCCTTTAGATTCTCGCCATTCTTTAGAAATTCTTCAATTCGTGGATGATACTGTTTTAATTGGAGAAGATTCGTGGACTAATCTTTGGCTTTTAAGGCTATTCTTCGGGGTTTCGAGCTTGTTTTGGGTTTGCGGGTAAATTTGTCTAAGAGTAAGCTTTTTGGTATTAACCTTGAGCCCGACTTCCTTCAAGCGGCATCTTCTTTCCTTAATTGTGAGCTTGGTTCCTCCTCTTTTGTGTTTCTTGGCATTCCGATTGGTGTTAACCCGAGGAGGCGTGCGGTTTGGCGTCCCATGGTTTCTAGGTTGAGGAGGAGATTAGAAGGATGGCACCATAAACATTTATATTTTGGTGGGAGAGTTGTGATGTTGAATTCCATTCTTTCGAGAATTCCTATCTTCTTTTTTTCTTTTTATAAGGCTCCGGCGGCTATCATTAAAGAGCTTGTTTCTATTCAACGCCGGTTCCTTTAGGGGGGAGGGAAGATAAAAAGAAGATAAATTGGATTAGTTGGGAGGTGGTGTGTCGTTCGAAAAAAGAAGGCGGTTTAGTGGTGAAACATTGTGGTAGATTCAATTTGGCCCTTTTGAGTAAATGGAAGTGGCGCATCTTGAATGGTGAATCTTCTTTATGGACTAACTTTCTTTCTTGTATGTACGGCGATATCAAAAGAGCGATGCTTTCTCCGCCCACCTTTTCTTCTAGAAGCAAGGTCTCTCCTTGGTGGAGGGATCTTGTCTCCATTGGTGTTGGCTCGATTACTTCGCCCACTTCATTCTCATGGTTCAAGTCCTCTATCTCTTGCAAACTTGGCTCCGGCCTTTGGTTTGAATTTTGGAATGATAGTTGGTTGGGTAACACCCCTCTAAGAGATGTGTGTCCGGTTATTTTTGGTGCAATTGAAGATTCATCGACCAAAGTGGTGGATCATGGGCTTTGGCAAGATGACTCATGGAGTTGGAGCTTTCCACCGATTCATCCTTCTAACAGGGGAGCCATAGCTCAATTATCTTCCTTGATAAATCTTCTCCTTCCAGTTTAGCCCTCTCTCTCGGCTATAGATGGTTATGTTTGGTGGCGCAATCCGTCGGGTTTTTCGGTAAGTAATTCCTATGATGCTATTCTTTTGGGTTTACCTTCTTCTCCTCCGTTGAACAACACTAGTATGGTAGTGTTTGAGTGTCTTTGGAAAACAAAAGTTCCTAGTAGTATTCTTTTTTTTGGTTGGAGGATTATTTGGAATAGGTTGCCGACTAAGACGAATTTGTTCAAACGAAGGGTTTTACTCGTGTTTACGGTGATTTCCGGTAAACAACCGCTAGTCCTCCAAACTATAATAAATATGATTTGGTTACTCGCAGGATCGACTAGATTGATCCTAGGACACATAGTCAATTAGATTGTTATCAATATTCTTTAGAACCATGTTCATGATTCGTTGTCTTCGACAAATGTTATTCGATTGAAAACATACACTTTTAGTGATGACTTGATTATATGTGATTATGACTTTAAAATGTAAACAACGCAGATAACGTAACATGCAATTCTGTTTAAATGTAAAGAATCTTAAAACATAAAACTGTTAAAGATCTTGAAAGTAAATAACATGAAAGTAAATAACATGAAAGTAAATAACATGAAAGTAAATAACATGAAAGTAAATAACATGAAAGTAAATAACATGAAAGTAAATAACATGAAAGTAAAGATACAGTAATGTAAATGACAAGAAGTAAATAGAATGCAAGAATTTAAAGATATTCGAAAACGAAAAGCAATAAAAGATAATACTCATGTATTAAGATGGTGGTGTCATACGTACATTTTCTCAGCGAACTCGTTCTCGTTAACGCTTGATACTTGAGTAAATATGTGAGTGATTTGTACAAAATGAACACACGGAATTCTATCATAAAAAACTCCTATTTATACTAGTTTCGACCATAACGGCCCTACGCTAATCCGCTGCCACGTTTCTCATAAGAACTTCCAGCGATGACATCTGTGAATAAGCAGTTACGCAACTATCTTCGAATTTCAAATCTTCCCGCCTGAGTCCATCTTCGACGCGTGGCAGTATGTTAATAAACACTTACTAACAAACACGCTAAATAATAATACTTAAGCAAATTTATAAATTTTGTCTAAGTCTTCGAGGATATGTCCTTCCAATAGCTTTCAGTAGCCATCACCTTCATAAAAAACTTAGACGTTTCTTGCTATCGAAACATGGCCATCAGTAGCCATTTTATATTTCTCAGAGATGGTCATCAGTAACCACCTTGCCTTCGATCATACACTCCTTCGAAGCACATATATTTGTTCAACGAAATCTTCAGCTAACAAATTGCCCCCAATAAATGCCTGTTTCGAAGATCAACAGAAATAGGCGTTTTTTGCCATCATAAGATTTCGTCTCTTATTAAATTTTTGATAGTTCCAAGACTACTGACTAAACGTCATAATCATTGATAATCTCTGTTTCCGAAACGTCTTGTCATTCTCAAAATGTCTTCTCATAACTTACATTCCCACGTCCTTGACCTTACTTCCTGATCATTACTCCTATATACTAGGAGTAAGGCTGAATCTTTCGACCGCCATTGGATTAAATCATCATTCGCCACGTGTCCTTTGGGTTTTACCCAAAAGATTTAAAAAGGATTTCCGTTAAACCTTTAAATACTTTGGACTTGCACTCTTTTTACAACTTCTCATTCCTATTTCTCCGTCTTCTTCATCAAACAAAGGAACCAACATCTTCAAACTTTTCAAATCTGAATTTCTCAAAACTCGTCCGATGGCTTCATCTTCCAATGTTCTTCAACCTGCTCTAAAGCTCCAATCCACCACACGGTCTGGTGAACACGAACACATTCCAAACCCTAACGTTGAAGAAGTTCGCGCTATCTACGCTTCCCAGGTAATCATACCCTTTGAACTTTCTGGAAAATCTTTTGCTTTTATGGGTCCATTGCCGGGTGAAGATAACCAAACCCTAAGTAGGTTCTTCCCTGCTTATTATAAGACTAGGCCATTAGTGAGCAAAGCTAACACAAATGAAGAGGGTTGCTCTCCTTCAGGAGAATCTGCTAATGTTGAAGAAACTTCAACCGTAGCCCCTTTGGCTTTGCCAAAAATTAGGTTAAATTATATGACCAACTTTGTGAAAGTGTTTAGGTCACTCCCTTTAGCCAAAGATCCTGACTTATACTTTGCCTGGTTAGAAAAAGTAGAGAAAAAGAAAGAATCTGACTGGAAATCGTTAGGAATCTACGATTTGATCCAACTATCAAAAACAGGCTTAACATATAACCAACCCATGCTAGTAGCAGCGGTCCATTTCTGGGATGCTTCCCACAACACTTTCCACCTCCCATGTGGAATGGTCACCCCTACTCTCTTTGATGTAGCTGCGATTACAGGACTTCGACCAACTGGGGAAGACTTCGATCCCACTGAGATGGATGATGACACAATTGGCTTTAATAATTCGACAGTTACTTATACTGCGTTTATCCAACAACATCATGTTACCGCGAACGAAGAAGTCTCTGATGACGAACATATTGCCTTCTTGGCGCTATGGCTTTCGCGATGTGCTTTCTGCTCAAGATCCATACAAGTTGCAAAGAGATATCTTTGCATGGCTAATCAATTGCATAATGGAAAAAAGCTCAATCTTGGCCAACTACTTCTGGGATTTCTTTATGAAAACCTTAGCGAAGCTGCAAACCTTACCAAGAATTACCAATCTGGTACCTTACTTTATGCTGGACCTTTCTGGCTTTTGCAACTGTGGCTAAATGCTACGTTCGAAGCTCATCTTCCGTTTCGAGGGAAAGTCAAGGAGGAAAATGACAAAATCAGGAATCGAACTATTGAAGGAACTAGGTTGGCTTACCTGACTCCACAAGAAGAGCCTGGGAAACTTCAAGAATACTTCTTAGCGTATATGATGATGTTTGCCCAGCGTCGTCAATTCGATCCGTCTATGGCTCCGTTTGTACATAGAACCAAGGGTCCTGAATGGTTTACTCAGAAATTCCCACCAACATCTCAGGATCAACAAACTGAGCTTATGAAAATTTGGGAATCTTTTCTGACTCCAAGGTTGTTCCTCCACCGTCTTCGACCATCGAAAGGGCAATGCATTCTTGTGTGCTATCAACCAAATTTGGTTTCACGACAGTTTGGATTGGTCCAAATAAAACCAAAATGCTTATATGAGAAAAGGAGTCATATGTGCTTCCACACCTTATACTTGTCAGAAGGAGAATGTGAAACAAAAGTTAACAGATATGCTGGCGTCACCAACCTTTCCCCTATTCCTTTCGAACCTTCCTTTTACTGTACACCAGACTTCCATCAATGGTGGACGAATTATTATACTTCTCTTTTTTCATAATGGCCGAAATCCTCTCTTTCAATGAAATCAAAACCCTTATCCGGAGCGAGTTCAGACTTTCTGAGGATGAACTCCTTCGCCATTTTGTCACTCTTGAAACTTTGTTTGTCAATCAGGAGTTGGACTTCTACTTTGAGGAAGTCTTGGAAGGTGCTGTTTATCCAAACATGTTGGCTGAGTTTTGGATGAATGCTACTGTACGCATAGATCCTGAAGGTAGAACCACCATAGATTCTGAGATTCGGCATGCACGTTTCAGTATTACTCCTGCCACCATTGCTCACTTAATCAGGTGTAGTAACTCTGGGGAACGCTTTGATGACGATGGCTTTAACATGACCACGCATCTCATGCTGAGGTCCGTCATGGACAATGATCCTTTTAGTGCCAGAGTTGTTAGGATCTGGCATCAGATGCTCGTGGGCAACTTCCAGCCTCGGAGGATCAACGAAAACGACATCTTGGTTGAAGATTTGGAGTTCATCTTCTGTGGTCTTCGAGGGAAGAAGATCAACATTCCTTTGATGATATTCAAAGGTCTCGTGAAAGTTGTCTCTATTGGTACTGAACGGCAGAGGAACGTGACTTGCCTCCCATACGGAAGACTTCTTACTTTCATCTTTCAAAGGAAGGGTGTAGTGAGACGCATGCGTGAGGGCGGAGCCATCGACATGTTCGAAGCTGAAGCTTCACCCGTGTTGTCCTTGGAGGGTTTAAACCAAAGGATTAACTAACAACTTTCCTTTTTCCTTTATCTTAGGGTTTTTATGCTTTCTTTTTTTTTTTTTGTTGTACTTTCAGATCCTGTTTGGATCTTTTGTAATGCATGCAAACCCAAGTTATGAATGACAAATATTTTGAAATTTCTTTAGACTTTTCCTTTTTAAGTCTGTTATTCTGCATGTAAAGCCATTTTGATCAATATGGCTCATGTGTTTTGACACATGGCTAACCATTTTGGCTTTTCGTGACACCTCAAGTGTCTACGTTTTTGCAATCTTAACTTCGAACATGCTTGGCTTATATTTCTTCAAATACTTCCCATTTACTCTTAAGATCCTACGATCTTCTGCTAATTCTTCGATTTCATAAGCATTGTTCGAAAATGTTTTTAAGATTCGAAAAGGTCCTTCCCAATGTGGGGACCATTTACCAAGCGCCTGATTTTTTCGGTCTATAGGTAAAATAACTTTCCAGACTAAATCATTATTAACAAAAGTTTTACCTTTCACCTTTTTATTGTATGCTCTGGATACCCTTTCTTTCTGTCTTTTAATCATTTCCAATGCTCGAAGCCTGTCTTCGTCTAGATTTACCAACTCATTCATCATTAACTCCCAGTAAACGTTGGGAGAAATGTCTGCTTGTCTTTGTATTCTTACTGACTGCAAACATATTTCGATTGGTAGTACCGCATCATGTCCAAACGTCAACTGGAAAGGAGTTGTATTTGTAGCTTCTTTTGGAGATGTTCGACAAGCCCAAAGTGCTTGATCCAAAGTCTTATGCCAATTCTTGGGTTTCTTCCCCACATGCTTCTTAATAAGACCAATTATAATTTTATTTGCTGCTTCGACTTGTCCATTTGCTTGAGCATAATAAGGTGTGGATGTTAGCAACTTGAATCCTATTTCCTTGGCAAAGTCCTGCATTTTTCGTCCAGTGAAGACTGATCCCTGATCAGTTGTTATGCTTTCTGGGATTCCGAACCTATATATAATATATTTTTGAATAAACTCAATCACCGCTTCTTGGTCCACATTTGCCAATGGTATTGCTTCGACCCATTTTGTGAAATAGTCTATTCCTACCAAAATGTACCTTTGACCTCTGGATGATTTGGGGTGAATTTCTCCAATTAAATCTAAAGCCCATCCTCTGAAAGGCCAAGGTTTCACTATTGTACTGAGTTCATTTGCTGGAGCATGTTGTATACCTGCGTGTTCTTGGCATTCTTGGCACCCCTTGGCAAATTCTATGCAATCTTTCAACATTGAAGGCCAATACATCCCATAACGAAACAAAAGCCATTTCATCTTATGTCCTGCTTGATGTGCACCACATGCCCCACTGTGTACGTTTGATAGAGCCAAGTATGCTTCTGCTTCACCCAAGCATTTCAGCAATACCCCTTCAGGAGTTTTCTTGAACAATTCATTCCCCATTAGAAAATATGACAAGGCTCTATACTTGATTTTTCTATCTGTCTCCGTCGAAGGATTCTTCAAATAGTTGATTATTGGGCTCCTCCAATCCGTGTCTGCCAAAGAGTCAATATTTAGGACTTCGAACTCTTCCTTGTTGGCATAACCCAATTGTGAATTCTCTAGATCGCTCGGAGAAAGTTTAGTAGACATTGCTCTTCCTCTTACTTCGATCAATTCTTCCAATTTTTCTTTCGATACTTTGTATCCTGAAGCCAACTGTGCCAAGTCGTTCGCTTCTTGGTTATTCACCCTTGATACGTGTTTCAATTCTACATATTCGAATTTCTTGAGTAGCCTATTTGCAATGACAAAGTACATGATTAGATTCTCTTTGATGCACTTGTATTCTTTTGTTAATTGTTTGATGACCAATTCGGAGTCTCCTTTAATTTCGACTCTGGTTGCCCCCAGTTCTAACAAAGCCTCAAGTCCGGCGATTAACGCTTCGTACTCAGCTTCATTGTTGGAGCATAATGGTCCTTCGAGTTTGTACTTGAGCTTTGTTGGAATTCCATCAGGAGAAATTATCAACACTCCAACTCCAGAACCTTCTCTATGTGTCGACCCATCGAAGTACAACTTCCAAGGTTTTAGGTCCACGTAATGCTGATGATTCTCAACCACTGCGTGATCGACAATGAAGTCTGACACAATTTGGCCTTTCATTGCCTTGAGAGGTTGGAATATTAGCGAATATTCCGTTAGGGCTAAAGCCCACTTGCCAATTCGACTATGTAATATTGGCTTGGATAACATATGCTTAATAACATCACAATGAGACGAAACATAAACATCAACTGGCTTTATATAATACTTAAGTTTAATACAAGAGAAATACAAACAAAGGCAGAGTTTTTCTATAGCAGTATATCTAGTCTCTGCATCATTGAGTACTCTACTTAAGTAGTAAATGGCTCTTTCGATGCCATTTTCATCTTCTTGTGCCAGCATGCTGCCTATTGTTTTGTCTGATGCTGAAATGTACAGGCGCATGTGTTTCTTCCCGTTTGGGGGAGATAAGATTGGTGGACAAGTCAAGTATTGCTTTATCTGATCGAAAGCTTCTTGATGTTCAGCACGCCATTCGAACTTTCCTTGCTTAAGCCGTAGTAAAGGCGAGAAGGCTTGCGTGCGTCCACTCAAGTTAGAGATAAATCTTCTTAAAAAATTTATCTTTCCCAACAGTGATTGTAACTCTTTCTTCGTGGATGGAGATTTGGTTTCCATGATGGCTTTTGTCTTGTTCTGGTTGATCTTTATTCCCTTTTTATGGACTACGAAACCCAAGAAATCTCCTGCTTGTACAAAGAAAGCACATTTCAGGGGGTTCATCTTCAATCCATGTTTCCTCATTCTTTCGAATGATTGGCTTAAATGATCGAGATGACTCATTCCCGAAGTAGATTTTACCACAATGTCGTCTATATATACTTGCATGAATGTTTCTATAAAGTCATGGAATATAGAGTTCATTGCTCTTTGGTAAGTTGCCCCAGCATTTTTTAAACCAAAAGGCATTACAACCCATTCGTAAGTGCCTATTGCCCCTGGGCAACGAAACGCTGTCTTGGATACATCATCTTCTGCAATAAAGATCTGATTATATCCTAAGTATCCATCCAACATACTTAGATACTCAAAACCTGCGGCTGAGTCTACCAGCATTTCTGCTACAGGCATGGGATATTCGTCTTTAGGAGTGGCTGCATTAAGATCACGAAAGTCTATGCATACTCGTAAAGAGCCATTCTTTTTAATTACAGGTACTATATTGGCAATCCATTCGACATACCTTGTAGTTTGGATAAACTTGCAACGTAAAAGCCTTTCGACCTCTGCTTTAATCTTCGAATGGATCTCTGGCGCGAATCTTCTAGGAGTTTGCTTCACAGGTTTCTTCCCTTCTTTTATTGGAAGCTTCAATTCGACTAGATCCCTTCCTAGACCAGGCATCTCATCATAATCCCAAGCAAAGCAATCTCTATTTTCTTTCAGCATTTTGATGACCGTTGCTTTTAGTTCTGGCTCTAATTTCGCGCTGATATATGTTATCCTTTTTTGATCCCTGTCTCCGAGGTTTACTTCTTCGAGTGGATCTTGGGCTAACATCTTTATATTAGAAGCCATTGGGTCTTTTTCGAACCCTAAAGGTTCTTCGTCGTATATTGCATCTAATCTTTGGTTTGATCCTTCGTCCATAATCTCTTCGTCTAGGATCGTATCTTTGGAGCGTTCGAAATCTGTATGCACCTCCAATTCTGCTATCTCTTCTTTGATTTGGATGGTATCTACCTTTACATCTGCTAATTCGGCCTCGAGAGCCGCCTTCTGTTTGTTCTCGGCCACGTAGGCCGAAATCTTTTCGAAGAATGAAGACTCAGACATGATTAATGTCATCGTCCCAGCCTGTTGGCCGTATTGCTGCATGATCTTCTAAAGGTGCTGTATCCGTTGGACCATCCATGATCTCTCTATCCCATTGGAATCCGTTTGGGTGCAAAGTAAGATAATACAATGCATTCTTATTTGGGGTGTACATCTCTTCTGCAGTATGACAAGGTCCTATATTTGCCAGATTCCTATCGAAGTTGGATTTATTTACCTGGTTAACTTCAGCCATATAGTAACTCTGATCACCTTCGATGTTTTCTACTATGCCATCTTCTCTCCAGATTGTCACCCTTTGATGCATTGTTGAGGGTACAGCTGCTACCCCATGAATCCATTCCCTTCCGAGCAACAGGTTATAGTTTGCTTTTGCTGGTATAACCATGAACATAGTGGGTCTGGTAACTGAGCCTACTGTCAAATTGACTTGAACAACTCCCAGTGTTTGTCCTATCTTACCCTCATAGTTAGACAGGACCATGTTATGTGGTCTTATGTCCGTATCGAACATGCCAATTCTCTTTATCATATACTGGGGCATCAAATTTACTGCTGCTCCCCCATCAACTAGGACTTTATTGATGCCAACATTCTCAATCTTAGCCCTAATATAGAGTGGTTTCAAATGATTTCTCATACCCTCATCAGGCCTCTCGAAGAAAGCATTCTGCTCTTCGACTGCACCATTATTTAGCACATAGTAACACACAGGTCTGTGTTTTGCCATTTCTTCGATATCAGCCTCCTCACAGTCTTCTACCTCAGTTTCCTGGTTAAACTCGTGAGGGAGTACGGACACAACATTGCAATTTAAATTTATAGACGAGACTCCATCAGAATCAAAATCATTTGTCATTCTGTCCTCTTCGTTCCAGGAATTTGACCGCATCTTATCTTCTTCATCCAAGAGCTTTTCAGCTTCGAACAATGCACGTTCCACCGGAGGTTTGTTTGACTTTGCTCCCTGGTATGGGACTTGGTTGCTGCTAGTTTCTCCAGTTTCTCTTGGTCTATATTCCTTCTGGGCCCTTTTCATCCTCTGGTGCCTCCTCCATTGGGACCGAGACATAGGGTTTTTTCCCTTATAGTTCTCCAATCGATATGTCTCTCGATTTGGCCTTTGAAATTGTCTCCTATATGCCATTGCGGTTCTTCCTCCTTGGTCCCAACTACGCCGTTTGTTGGTTCTTGCATCGTCTTGTACCCATCTATCCCTAGGTGGATCTGCAGGGATTTTGAACGTTACCCTTCGAACTCTAGGGTGTGGACTATCTGGCCTCTTCGTTGGAGTCCATACATCGAAACCATACAAGTCAGGACGTAGCCCTTGAGTTTCTTGATTCATGGAGCAGTGCACACGTTCAAACGATCGTGCTAGCATCTCATCATAGGCTGCCCCACATCTGGGGCAGAGTGCAACTTCAGAGTTCCCTTTGTGGCATCTGATCAAAAATCCTAATAAGCTTTCATCCACCCTTGGGTACACTTGTAGTAAAGGATTTGGTTCTCTCCCTGGGTGTTCCCATCTTTCACGTCGAGCCCTTTCGAAATTGGCTTCGATTCTTCGATTCAGCATGATCGAACACCTTGGGCACATCCATTGTTTTCCACCATTTTTCTCATGGCAATTCCATAGGTAATCTTTGAGGCTTTCAGCTCTTAGAGGAACTTTAATACCCCCATTCTGCCTTGTCAGCCGTGTCTCTAGTTCGCCAAACTCAGATGTTGGGTGTCTGGCGCTAACCATGTTGACCACCGCTGGAGCAACTTCAGAGATTTGGATTTTCTGGAGTTTTATCCTGAGGTCTTCAGTGGCCTCATTGCTCTCTTCTTTTGGTGCTTCAGTCATCTCTGTTTGGGAAGCTTCTTCAATCTCAGTATTGAAGATTATTTCATCATTTAGGCTTTTAGTAGCCTGCTTTCCGTTGAGCATTGCCTTAGTTTCCGCCACTTCGATCTCCGATACTTCCACCATGTTGATATCTTCTACCTCACAGAGGCTAGCATCAGCAATGTTTAGGGGATTGGTATCGACCCTCATGTGACTCTTGGTCTTGTCAGCAAATTTCAACCTTCCATCATTGATAGCATTTTGAATTAGATCCCTGAAAAGAAAACATTGTGAAGTTTTATGGCCTAAAAACCCATGATATTTACAGAAACCTCTTTTCTTCCGTTGTTCCAACGGAGGAATTTTGGAATTAGGAGGTAGTATCATTTGGCCATCTTTTACTAATAGATCAAATATTTCATCACACTTAGTAATATCAAATGTATAAGTTTTCTTAGGAAACCTATCATTCTTATCATTTTCTACAGGGTTCTTTCCATTTGCAGGATTTAATAGTTTGCAGGCATAAGGTGGTGCCTCTTTTAATTCTGCTAAGTCTATTTCGACTTCCTCCAGGCTATATGAGTCATTGCAAGACTCATCATCAGCGTCTTCGGCTTCGACGTACGCTATCCTTTCCTTCTTATGACTTTTGTTAGCCCTAGCCTTTTCTGCTTTCAAGCGTTCGACCTGTCGAACTCTATCTGCCAACTGGGCCATGTCCCTAAGGTATTGGGTATCTAATTTCTTTCTTATTGAGTAATCTAGACCACCTGCAGCCATTTCGACAAGTTCGTGCTCAGGAACTGTCGTAAAGCACCTAGATTTCAACAGACGGAACCTATTCAAATAATCATCAATAGTCTCCGTGAATTTCCTCTTAACACTGGCCAATTCCTTCAAACTTATCTTAGTTTGACCCATGTAAAATTGCTCATGGAACAATCTTTCTAGGTATGCCCACGCATCTATCGAATTGGGTGGCAAAGTAGTAAACCAGATAAAGGCATTCTTTGTCAGCGAACTAGGGAAATACTTGATCCTCAAGTCCTCGTTTCCTGCCAAGTCCCCTGCTTCTGTTAGATACCTAGCAATGTGTTCCACTGTCGATTCGTTAGTTTCGCCTGAAAATTTTGTAAATTTGGGTACCTTAGTGCCCCTAGGTAATTCTGTCTGCATAATATAGTCTGATATAGGGGATGTATAATTTGGACGTCTGAGTCCAGTACTTAGGCCATTATTGGCCATCACCCTTTCTATCATAGCAGTCAAGTTATTCTCTGTGGCCAGATTTTCCCTTCTGACTCTTTGAACAACCCCATCTGGATGTTCATTTCTACCTACAACTCTTACTCTGGGTTGTTCTTCCTCCGTTTCTTGTCGAACGGGGACGGTTCTTTGACTTGAAGTCTCTAAATTAATTACTGGAATTTCTTCCGTCCAATTCGTCTTCCGCAAGGAGTTTATATCTCGGATGGTTGGTCTCGATGATGGGCCCTCATCTTGTATACGTTCTAAAACGGGCATTCCCTCTTGGTATGCGGGCTGTTTATCTTTCCTTTTTGGTTGTGTTACACCCATGAACTCCGCCATCCGATTCATTTGAGATGACATCTTTTGGAAAGTTTCTACATTTTCCCTATTTGTGCAAGTAATGTTTGTCAACAATGGGGTAAAGATTGAAGTCAATTCTTTGGCTAAAGCCCCTAGCATATCATGGTTGCTTGCATCCATTTCTTGTCGAAATGCTGCTTGGCTGTTTGTGGTATAATGAGGCACCTGGGTAGAAAAACCAACGTTGTGTGTACTTCGACTTGCAGATCCCACATTTGGTGAAAATGTCGCATTATTAGTTGGGACATAAGTAGGTCCGGCCCCTCGTACGCCTGATCCAAAAGGAAATGGCATCCCGTATGGAGGATTTGGCCTCCATTCGAAAGTTGAATTCGTGCCTTGACTAGACAAGTTATTCGCAGCATTTGTTGAGGGAAACGGTAATACTTCCTCTGCACTCGTGGTCGAAGGTGCAGTTGTTGACACTGAAACTGGCAAAGTCCCTGAAAGTCCTGTATTATTTTCAGGCACCGACTGGGAATTATCTGCAGGTCTCGATCCATTTGGACCCGTTGTATCCCTTGTTCCTTGAGTGGAATTCGAATTTGCCGCTCCTGATCCTGTGCCTTGTGAGGGATCTTGATCACCCCCTGTACTGGCTGTAACAGCCATTTTCTTGTTGTACCTTCGTTTGGGAACCGGTTGTGCACTGTTTGTTAATTTACCGTTCCTAAGGTTCATACAAGGTCTTGATATTGTCTAGACAAAACAAAGCAATTGATTAAAACAATCCGTTCGACACTGTCCCACTGGGCGTGCCAATTTGTTTACGGTGATTTCCGGTAAACAACCGCTAGTCCTCCAAACTATAATAAATATGATTTGGTTACTCGCAGGATCGACTAGATTGATCCTAGGACACATAGTCAATTAGATTGTTATCAATATTCTTTAGAACCATGTTCATGATTCGTTGTCTTCGACAAATGTTATTCGATTGAAAACATACACTTTTAGTGATGACTTGATTATATGTGATTATGACTTTAAAATGTAAACAACGCAGATAACGTAACATGCAATTCTGTTTAAATGTAAAGAATCTTAAAACATAAAACTGTTAAAGATCTTGAAAGTAAATAACATGAAAGTAAATAACATGAAAGTAAATAACATGAAAGTAAATAACATGAAAGTAAATAACATGAAAGTAAATAACATGAAAGTAAATAACATGAAAGTAAAGATACAGTAATGTAAATGACAAGAAGTAAATAGAATGCAAGAATTTAAAGATATTCGAAAACGAAAAGCAATAAAAGATAATACTCATGTATTAAGATGGTGGTGTCATACGTACATTTTCTCAGCGAACTCGTTCTCGTTAACGCTTGATACTTGAGTAAATATGTGAGTGATTTGTACAAAATGAACACACGGAATTCTATCATAAAAAACTCCTATTTATACTAGTTTCGACCATAACGGCCCTACGCTAATCCGCTGCCACGTTTCTCATAAGAACTTCCAGCGATGACATCTGTGAATAAGCAGTTACGCAACTATCTTCGAATTTCAAATCTTCCCGCCTGAGTCCATCTTCGACGCGTGGCAGTATGTTAATAAACACTTACTAACAAACACGCTAAATAATAATACTTAAGCAAATTTATAAATTTTGTCTAAGTCTTCGAGGATATGTCCTTCCAATAGCTTTCAGTAGCCATCACCTTCATAAAAAACTTAGACGTTTCTTGCTATCGAAACATGGCCATCAGTAGCCATTTTATATTTCTCAGAGATGGTCATCAGTAACCACCTTGCCTTCGATCATACACTCCTTCGAAGCACATATATTTGTTCAACGAAATCTTCAGCTAACAACTCGATATCAATATGTTGTTTTGCCCTTTGTGTCGAGGGGTCGATGAAGATTTAGACAACATCTTTCTTTTGTGTCCCGTTTCTAGAATTTGGTGGTCGAAGTTATATCGGTGGCTTAGGATTATTGATGGTGACGAGAAAATTTCTCTTATTGATCAATTTTGTTGGATGGAGGACATTTGCAAGAATACTTTCTCCTTTGACTTGGGTTGGTTCTTTTGCTTAACACTTTGTTGGATAATTTGGAAGTGTAGGAATGATGTAATTTTCAACAATTTAGTTGTTTCTCATTTTGATGGGTTTAATTTGTTTAAATCTTTAGCTTGGGATTGGTTTAATGCCTTTAATAAAGGTTCTTGTAATTTATCTAGGGATGATTAGTTTTTTGATCCAAGACCTTTTTTCACTTGATTGGTGTTGGTCTTGGTTGGTAGGTGAGGCGGTCTTTTTTTTTTGCCGTTGTTTTTTCTTCTTGTTCTCGGGTTTAGCACCCCTGGTGCTTGTGAAATATACCTTTGGCTTATAAAAAAATAAAAAATTATTACTTGTACGTCGGTGGTTATTATTATTTTTAATTTAAAAAAAATGTAGGGAGAGAGAAGACTTGATCATCTAGAATATTCTATAAAAAGATAAAAGAGAGAGTATTTTTGAATTGGTCGAAATTGATATGTTTGAACATATATTCAACATCATGTTCTAATTTGAAACTTTCTAACGAATCTAAACTAATTGGGAAGATCAGAGTAAAATGAAACAGGAAACCTCACCAGCAACATGTTCAGAGTTTTAACCAAAGAAAAGGAAAATGGATCATTGTGGAAGAAACTAAGAAATATGACATACAAGTTTAATTAGTTGAAGTTCTTCTTTCTCTCCTCTTTATTTGAAGCTCTTGAATGAGTCTCATATGAGTGGAAAGAGAGCAAATATGAGCCTAGATTCCTCACCAGCAACACCCTTATAAGATTTTTGCAGTAGATGCCGGCAAGTAGGGGTGATCGTATCCGAACCAATCTAAAAGGAAAACCGCAAACCGAACCAATCCAAACCGAAAACCACAAAAACCGCGTTTAGTTTGGATGGTTTTGGATGATTTTTGGGCCGAACCGCACGGTTCGGTTCGGTTTGCGGTTTTCATTTCACAAAATCGAACCAAACCGAACTGAACCACATCTTTAACTAAACTGTTGAATTTCTATAATTAATTTATTATATTTCCAATCCAATTGCAATATGGTACACTCACGTCACGTGACTCACTATTCCTTCATTCTTCCTTCCTATTCAACATTTCAACTTCATTCTCTGATTTCTCTCTCACTCATTCTAGAGAAGCATTTGGTGTATATGTAGTACTGATAATATTTAGTCCTGAAGTTGTAATATTATATTAATATTTAGAACTGAAGTTATCTGATACTTGTATATGTAGTATGTAGTTTATTAGTTAGTATGTAGTTTATTAGTATGAAAAACTGTATATAGTATGTAATATGTCTCGGACCATGCTCCCATATGGATCAAAGATAACAAGAGAGATTGGGGACCTAAACCTTTTAGATTCAACAATCTTTGGTTTAATCATGATGATTTCTTTAGATTTGTGGAGGTGGAGTGGAAGAAGTTAGAGGTGAAGGGTAGAGGGGATTTTTGCTTTGTGGAGAAGTTGAAAGCTATTAAAAGCAAAATCCGTGTATGGAATAAAGAGATTTTCGGATGGATTGATCTTAACATAGAAGAAGCGGGGAAAGAAATGCATTTTTTAGATAACAAGTTTGCTCATTTTGCAGGTAATGTTCCGGAGGCGATTGTTATTCAAAGATCGAAGGCGGCTATTGATTTTTGGAACAATCTTAATATTAAGGAAGGTTATCTCCGCCTCAAGTCGAGGCAATTATGGCTTTCCGATGGTGATAGTAACACGCGTTTTTTCCATAATTCCCTTAAAGCTAGAAGAAGGAGGAATGCTTTATGTTCTCTTTCCACTAATAGAGGAGTGTTGGAGAATGCCGTGGAGATTAAAGACTTTGTTCATGATTTCTTTAAGTCCTTTTTTGAAGAAGACTTTGAGAGAAGGCCATCTTTTGGTGATTTGGGTATGAAGAAGCTTCTTGAGAGGGAGGCGTGTAGTATTGAGCGCCCTTTCTCGGAGGAGGAAGTGAAGATAGCTATTTGGTCGTGTGACGGTAATAAAAGTGCGGGACCGGATGGTTTCTCTTTGGAGTTCTATAAGAGGTTTTGGATGGTGATTCGAGAAGATGTGGTGAAGATGTGCAATGACTTTCATAATAAATGCTCTCTTGTAAAATCGATTACGTCATCCTTTGTTGCTTTGATTCCTAAAGTAGTCAATCCTCAATCCTTAGGCGAGTATCGCCCCATTTGTTTGGTGGGGAGTATCTACAAAATTATTGCTAAATTGTTGGCGGCTAGATTGAAAGAGGTTATAGGAGGTTTGGTTTCTCCCAATCAAACCGCTTTTGTCCCGGGTAGGAACATGATGGATGGGGTTCTTTTGGTTAATGAAATCGTTGATTGGTCGAAAAGGAAGAAAAGAAGTTGTCTTTTGCTTAAGGTGGATTTCGAAAAAGCTTATGATTCCGTTTCATGGCAATATCTTAGAGAAATTTTGTCTTTGATGGGTTTTGGAGAGAGGTGGATGAGGTGGATGGAAGCTTGCATTTTTAATAACCATATGTCCGTAATGGTTAACGGAAGTGCTACTAAAGAATTTAAGGTGCATAGGGGCTTAAGACAAGGTGATCCTTTGTCTCCTTTTCTTTTTGTTATTGCCATGGAGGGTTTAACGGCTCTCGTGAAAAGGTCGGTTGAGTTGGGTAAATTTAAGCCTTTCATGTATGGGGAAGGTGAGTTTGTGGATATTCTCCAATTCGCGGATGATACCATCATTTTAGGAGAAGCTTCTTGTGACAACATTTGGAACCTTAAGGTTTTGTTGAGAGGGTTTGAATTTGTGTCCGGATTGAAGATAAATTTTTCTAAAAGCAACATCTTAGGGGTTAATGTGGGTGATTGGTACATCAATGCCGCAACGAAGTTTCTTGCTTGTAAGAAAGGAATGTTTCCTTTCAAATTTTTAGGAATCATGGTGGGGGAAAGTCCGAGGAAAAAGAAAGTGTGGACGGAAGTTGTTAATAAAATAAAAGGGCGTCTTTCTTCGTGGAAGGGAAGGAACATTTCCATGGGAGGTAGGCTCACTCTTATTAATTCGGTTTTGAATTCAATTCCCATTTTTAACCTTTCCTTCTTCAAAGTTCCGGGAATCATTGCCAAAGAGATTAGAAGGCTTCAAAGTGAATTTCTATGGAGAGGTAATTTTGAGAAAAGGAGCATTCATTGGGTGAGATGGGATGTTGTTTGTAGGCCTAAGGAGAAAGGTGGATTGGGGGTTAGAGATGTAAAGGAGGTTAATAAAGCTTTACTTTTGAAGTGGAAGTGGAGAATTTTAAACGATGATAATGCTATATGGAGTAATTTTCTTAAAGTGAGGTATGTTAGCCCAAAATTAAATTTGCAAGATCCTAGCGGAGAATTGAGTAGTAGTGAAGACTCGATTTGGTGGAGGGATTTGTGCAAGATTAATTTACTAGATGAGCATGTGGAGTACGGTTTTACCGAGTGTTTCAAAAGTAATTGCATGAATGGGAAGGATACGCTTTTTTGGCATACCTTGTGGGTGGGAGACAAACCCCTTCGCTTTTCTTTCCCGGATTTGTATGATTTATCTCCCAAGAAATTTTGTTCGGTAGCGGATATTTTGAGTTGGGTTGATGGAAGACATGTGTGGGATGTTCAAGCTTTATTTTCCCGGGAAGATGGTAGTGTTTCGGTTGTGGGGGCAGCAGCGGCATTTTTGCCGAGTTGGCACCGGTTTTGTGAGCTAGTTGACGGTTTCACTCCAAGCGAAGTTGCGAGTGACACTTACGGTTGGTTCATTAACTCGGATAAGGATTTTACGGTTGCGGGCATTTCGTGGATAATTAATGAATCTAAATCCGTAGCTTGGGAGCTTCATGTGATTCGTTCTTTGAAAATTATGTGGAGCATTCCATTACCGGCAAAGATTAAGATGTTTTCTTGGAGATTTTTCGTCGAGCGCCTCCCGTCTAAAGATCTTTTATTATTAAGAGGAGTTACTAATTTGGCTAATCCGGATTGTGAGTTTTGTGGTGATCATGTTGAAACTTCTTTTCATCTCTTTTTTCATTGTCATATGGCGAAAGAGATTTGGAAACATATGTTTGAATGGCTTGGCATACCGGAGGCGATTACCATGGCGGAGTTTCTTGATTTTGGAGTTTTGCAAGAAAAGGTGAAGAACATTAGTAGAAAGGCTAAGATCAATGTGGTTTGGTTATCTACGATTTGGTGTCTTTGGATCATGCGGAATGGTATTATATTCGACGGGAAGGTTTTTTGTTTTGATGTCGTTTGTTCTAATATTATTTTCCTTTCTTGGAGATGGTTATCTAGCAGATATTCTAAGTTTAGATCCAATTACTACGATTGGTTTAAACTTCCTTCATCCGATGCAATCACTCTCTAGTGTCCTCTGTTTGTAAGGGTTGCACCCCTAGTGCGAGTTTTATCAATCAATTGCCTATTAAAAAAAAATGAATAACTGAAGTTATATTAGTAATTTAGGATGTAGTATATGTAAAATACATAGTATGGTACTGTAAAATACATGATACACTTATATGGTACTAATTTTGGTGTAAAATACATGTATGGAAGAATGAATTATTTTGGTGTAATTAGTATGAAAAACTTCTTTTTAATGGTACTGTAATATATGTAATAAATGTATGGAAGAATGAATTATTTTCCTTTTTTTTATTTCAGTACATTTTTATTTTATGGTGTAAGCCGTAGCCCACCTAACCGATCCTAACCGCATTGGTTTGGTTTGGTTTGGATGGTTTTTTAAAAATTAACCGAACCAAACCAAACCGCATGCATTTTTATCTCGCGGTTAGGATGACTTTTATGCTCAAAATCGAACCAAACCGCACCGCGAACACCCCTACCGGCAAGTCATCCTGGCTCAAATATACTCTCTGCCTCTTCATGCAAGACTTTTGAGCATTAATTCTAACTATCACATTTCATATTTGATTTTCTATGCTCTTGGGATTCATGTTTGTCAATGTATTTATAAGTTGAAAAATGTCAAAGGCTGAAATTCCAACTTGCATTATTTCACCAACTGATTCTTGATTCTCTAGAGGGAAAAATATTCATTCCATTTAACTTGTTGAGGTTTCATGCATCACACTAAATTTGAGAATTTGACAACTCGATTTTATCCTATTTATTTTGTTCTCTTCATTTTTACTTTTTTTTAAGTCAAACTTGGGATTATTTTAGTGCATGTTTTGATTTTTTAAAGTAGTTTAGCAGTTAAACTTAATTCTTTAAAATTGAATAAGTGGATATTTACGAGTTTAAACTTACACTTCTATAATTAATCTCTCTACACATATATCAACGGAATTTTCTTTCAATTTTAAAATAAAAAGAGATTTTATTTACATATTTCAATGAATTGGTAACCATTATAAAAATTCACGCATATAATTATGAAGTCTAGAATTTAAATGCAAGATAGAGTTTAATCTAACAATATCAAGCATCTTTTAGAAATTTATTTTGTGATAAATTTTAAATATAAATCATCATTTCATAAATTAAATAAAAACGATTTTTATTCAAATTTCAATTTTAAATAATAAAATAAATTATAATTTATAATTTTTTAAACAATTAAATTTTTGAGTTTAATAAATATGCACTAACAGTATAAAATAATGTTACACTGTCATTCGATAAAAAATCATCAATCTTCTATGTCATTATATTTTTTTAAAAATAAGAGAGTGATTTAATTGAATATATAGTTATAATTAGTTGTCAGTTTAAAATATTTTACAATGCATCATCTATTTTTTCTAAATTTAATCAAAGATTCTAACATTATTTCATTAAGTTAGTTAAGTTAAACAGTTAATTATGCAGAGACATTAGATTATACTAACACAAATTTAAATCGGTGACATGTCATTTTATTGAGCTTTAAAGAATGAACTTCGACAATTAAATTATTAAAGGAAAAAAAAAAAGCCTAATATCCGATATGTATGAATGTTATTAATATCTGACTAGATGAAATTTGAATTGTGTCGAAAGTCATGTGCTTGAATTGATAAAAGAACAAATCTCGAACAACGTTCTTCTTGTCTGGAATCAATTATTGATCTTTCTACTTGTAGCTAGCTTGCAATAAAATTTGGATATGTAGAGGAACAAACAATCAAACTTAAGTTGACTTGCCACATTTTCTTCCCAATACTGTTTTATTGATTGAATCATTTATTGTTATTGTGGGAATAGAATAAAATAAGGAAAGAGAGTAATAGTGTTAACCACCATTGTAAATGAGAATTTTTGTAGTTAATCAAAGAGTGTTTTAAGATCTTTGATTATGAAAAGAATGCATCGCTATAATCCAGGTGAGGCTCATACAAAAGTTAAATACTCCATATGATATTGGAAGGTTAAAAATCGAAAGATGTCTTTGTGATTTGGGAGAGAGCTTAATTAATGTCACTCTCTATAATGAAAAAGTTGGGAGGATAGGCAAAGTAGGCCATGATGACTGACATTAGATGACATGCCAATTAGTTACCCATATGGCTTAATTTAATGAAAGACTTATTGGTGAAATTGTACTTCTAGTGGATTTTATAATCTATATTCGATTTTATAATCTATAGTGTTAAAGAGGCGTAAAGTGTAATTACGGAGAATTCGATTGAGCATGAAAGGCTGAAACTAGCAGAAATTTGAAACAAATTTGTTCCTTTAAAAGTAGCACTTTTGGTGTGGCGATTATTCCAAAATAGAATTCCATCTAAGGATAACCTTCACAAGAGAGGGGTGTTGAACAGCTCTCAAACGAAATGTTTTTTTGGTTGTAGGACTAGAAAATGTTTCTCATGTTTTTTTTAGTGTGGATTAAAACTGCAGGTTTGGACGGCGATCAATCGATGGTTAGACATCTCTACTGCGCTACATAATTCAATTATTCCAAACTTTCAACAATTCAGAGGACTGTGCAGAACAGGCAGAATCAAGACTGAAAAATTCATTGTTATATGGTACGCGTGTATTTCGTTAATATGGAAATGGCGTAACGAGAAAATTTTTAGAGGAAAAGATATATCAGTTGAGCACCTAGTTGAAGAAGCAAACATTTTGTCGTGGAAGTGGTTGAAGAGCAAGGCGAATGGATTCAATTACTCTCTCGGGTTGTGGTTATGCAGCCCTAGACAGTGCTTAGGGTTAAGTGGTTAGAGTTCCATCCCGGTTCAGGTCGACACAGCGGATGGAGACCTTCATCTTCTTTGAGCATAGCTCTTGTCGACCAATGTCGTGAAGTTTCTGTTTGGCTTGCTCTGTGTTGGAGTCTTTGCTATCGCGGACTGTTTTGCTATCTTGTTATCTACTGGTTATTTTAGCCTATTTTTGTTGTGGAGTTAGTATTGGAGCTGATCATACAATGATGTTATGAGTATGTTTTTATGTCCATTTCTTTTTCTGGTTTTTCTGCAAGACCAAGTATATTGCAGCTTGGTTTGTAACAGACTTATTTAGCACTGCATATGCATTAATGTAATACATTTCTTTTGGTTGTTTCAAAAAAATATATATAAGAAAAGTCTATGGTCTGAAAAATACGTTTTCGCTCTTCTGCTTCTACAGGCCACTATGTGGATGGCTTTTAAATGCCCCATAGCTTCTTTCCTTCAACACAACTTACTCAAAACACTATACTTCTTCTACATCAAAGAAACATTATTTATTTATTTATTTTCAACCTCGTGTCACTTCATCCTTTTAATGCTCTCCTTTTTTTTTTTTTTTTAGTATTTCTAACTTGTGGGAGACAAAGGTTGGAAAAAGGTGGCACTTACATTTTAGTACCACTTATTTGATTTATGTACTAATATTTTTTTAACATTTTCTCATCAATGTTACAATAAAACAAGTTTCTCTTTCATTGCAATTTTTCTAAAAATCCTATTTCTCTTATAAGTAAACTCATTCTCCTACAACTTCTCTAAATCAATTTCAAATTTTTGATAAACCTCTTCCTTTCTCATCACTACAAACAATAAACTAATTGCTTTCTATCTCCAAATCACATTTCTATTTGCTCGTCAAACTAGGTAAAATGATCTAAAATTCTTATTCTTAATATTGGTATGTTTTATTTGCATCTTTCTTTTTTATTTAGGGATAACACATTTTGTTAAATCTTTCCTTTAAAATTCGTTTTTCGGTAAAAGTTTTGACATTTTTTTACAGGGTTTCTTTTTTTTTTTTTCTTTTGTTTCAGGTTCATTTCAGTTTTCAACTTTAGTAGGATACCCACTTTTTTTAGATCCATCGATAAGAACACACAAATGGGCATTTTTTATATGTTATTTTTAGATCTGGTCTTTCTGATTTTGATGAAAAAATTTGTGTAAAAGAATTCTGACGCGGCGGTTCTGAGACCGACGACCGGAGATATGGCTAATATATTTGATTTTTGGATTTTGAATGTAGAGGCCAAGAGGATTGAAGGTTCTGTAAAGTGTGGAAACTAACTCAGAACCAAGAAATTTGGCACATACATATAGAAACATATTGGCTTGTGTCTAGTCAAGATTTCTGTAGGAAATTTCTCATCTTCGTCGATCACTTCAGCTACGACAGCACATTAAATAGACAAAACTGACACCACATTGCATGTATCACCATCAATCTCTTGTCTTGAGGAATCTTCTGCCACCATCTCTCAATCTTCTCCGTTAGCATCTTTTTTCTTGAGGGGTGGTTGATCTCTCTATAGCTGGTGTCCTGGCCACTTCGACCCTTGATTTAATGGGTGATGTTAAGAGTGAGATTCTGGCAACCTTGTTAGTTGGTTCCTATACTTTGTGGCTTCTAGAACTTGCCATCTCTCGAGATGCTTTCTTTTGACGCTGATAGTGTCTACACTAGGTCATGTTCATATGGATTTTTCCCTTGTGTGTATTTCTTAGAGACTTGGACGATTTTCTAGTGAGTCCAAGTCGAATTCAGTATGGAAATTTCTCAACCTTTCTGGCTAAGGTCCCTTTTGTAGTGAAGACGTACCCACTCCGTAGTTGGCACCCTCGACGAAGGCATATGCATTTTGTTTCGACTCCATTTGTGGCCAAAGGTCACGTTTTGTGTCCTGTAAGGGACACCCCTTTTGTTGAAGGCATAATTTAGCCTTGCTTGGGACCAGTTATCCTTTATTGCAGGTTTAGGCTTACACTTCTCCAGGCCTTCAGTAACCTTCTCGTCGAACATTGAGTTGTACCATGGACACAACATAACTTTAGAATCTTTCAGCTTCCACCTGTTGGAGAAATCTATGAATTCCTCTTCATCTTATGGGAATACTTCCTCTTGGCTTACATTTCTCCGGGCCTTTAGTAACCTTCTCGTTCGGGCTTTCAGTAGTCTTAACTACCAAGCATTGGACCGGCTCAACGTATTTCATATCATTTATCTGCAGTGGGTCAACATACATTTGCATCTGATTTTTTTCTTTATCAGCAAACTTGAGTCTTCCCTCGTTTAACACACCTTGCACAAAATCACTGAAAAGGACACGATAGGAAGTTTTATGACCAAGGAAATTGTGAAACTTACAAAACCCTTTTTCTTCTGTTGCTCTAAAGGTGGCATCTTTACCCCGTTGGGGATAATAATTTGTCCATCAGCAATTAAGAGATCGAAGGACTCATAATACCTAATTACATCGAAAGTATAAGTTTCAGCAACATATTTATCATTTTTGGACTTGATTGGGTTTTCCGTCGGAAGGTTTCAATAGTTTACAAACGTAGGAAGGTCATGGCTTTAACTCTACCAAGTGGTCGTATTTGTCAAAACTTTTACAAATGGAATCGACTCAGGTTAGAAGGTTGATGACGCTCATCGTAGTGGTGGTGGTGGTGTTTTGGGATAAAAATCGGATCTTGACTAGAGTCAACAAGAAACTGACGAATTGGGAGTTTGATCTGCTTGTTGAGTTTACCATCTTCACAGTAAAAGTAGCTTATCGAATTTGGGTTTGAGAAGACAAACCAGTTATGATTCGTGGTGGTGGTGGTTTACCTTACGTTAATGGAAGTACCATAATAGGTATTTGAGAAATTAGGGTTTTGACGTGAATGAGATTTTGGGACAAAATGGTTCGATGAATTTTATTTTTTATAAAAAATTTGGGAATTTTAAGAAAAAATGAAGTTTTGGAAGAAGATGTTTAAGAATTTTAGGGCTCGTGCGGGACATTTGAAAATGAAGAGGGAAGATGAAAACGCATCTTATTTTAAAGTCACAAAACTCTAGTAATTGAACAGGGTGACGGTAGGTCACCATTGTAACCTATGATAATTTTTCATAAATAGGTTCACCGTTGTGACCTTTGATAATTTTTTTAGTAATAGAGGGCGACTGTTAATGTACAGTCATGATGTGAAATTTAGGGCGGTTTTTAAGACATTCGTGAATGTATTTATGGGGAGGCAGGTGTATACCATCGTGATACGCGTCTCTATATTAGAGTTATGATGGGTATCAAGTAACTATCACAATTTTTGTGTCGTAAAACCCTAATTTTCTTGTAGTGCACTTTTAATTCATTTTATTTGATTACCTCATACCCTATCTCATACTCTTGTTCTCTTTCATTTACCTTGATGTAAGAGACTTTATCTTTCTTATGAAAATTGTTCGACCTGGCTTTTTCGGATTTTAAGTGTTCAACCTATCGAACTCTCTCTAGTAATTTAGCCATGTCTCTTAACTATTGGGTATCTAACTTTTTCCTAATTGAATAGTCTAGACCCCCAGTAACTAGTTCGACTAACTCGTGTTCAGGTACTTGGGTAAAGCATCTTGATTTCATAACCCTGAACCTATTGAGATAGTCGCTTATGGATACTGCCACCTTCCGCCTAACAATAACTTAATCCTTAATGCTTATTTCCGAATGACCCCATATAGAATTGCTCATGGAACACTCTCTCTAATTGCCCTCAGTCATGGATTAAATGTGGGGGAAGCATAGTGAACCATGTGAAAGTATTCTTTATCACAGAGTTGGGGAAGAATCTCATTTTTAAATTTTCATTGTTGGTTAGATATCCAGCCTCTGACTGATATTGAGCAATGTGCTCAACAGTCGAATCACTTGTGTCTCCTACAAATTAGGTAAACTTTAGAATTTTCTAACCCCTGGGTAGTTCGGTTTGTAACACATACTATGAGAATGGAGACACAAAATTTGGCCTATGAAGGCATATATCATTTTGGGCTAATATTTGCTCCACAACTTTATTTATGTGGTTATGTCTGACAAAATTATTGTGTCGAACATTTCCAAGCACTTCTTCTTGATCTTAATTTCTTTTAACTACGACTAATCCAGGGCCCTCTTGCCCCACGGATCCTTCAACTACCCTAGGCACGGATGTTTCAACCAACATTGCTTGTCGTTGAGGCGGAACGCCTGGAAACTGTTGGGATGACACTTGAGGGGCGTCAAAGAAATCAGTGATTTGACCCATTTATTGTGCTAACTATTGGTAACTTTTAGTATTCTGAATCAAAGGATTGAACATTGTGCCTATTTGTTACGTGAGCAAATTGACCATTTCATGGATACTCTCACCCATCAGTTGTCTTACACATTTGAGGGTATTATTGGTCATAGTTTGTTGTCCCGTAGGAGCAAAGATGGGTCCTACAATTGGTGGCATTTCTAAACCATGAAAATTCACTATCGGCCCTCGTAGTAAGTAGGGGTTACCAAGAGATGTGATATTCATTGTGTTATTTGCGAACGTAGATGCACTATGTTTAAGGCACGCCATAACTGATGCTGGAATACCATAAGGATGTTCCCTACCATTTAGAGGCATTGATAAATTTAAAGGGAAATGGGCCTTTGTTCTACCACCACACTTTGGGGTGCCCTAGGGGTAGTAGGTATACTAGACACTTGGGGTTGCGTGACTACAACCCCTGGTGGTGCTATCGGGTTAGTTACTTAACTAACGGTGGCAAGATTTTCTCCTATCGTAGTTGGAGTTCCTACTGCATTTGGCGATACTACGTTCGTCTGTCCTTTTGTGTTTGGAAGGTCATTTTAGGGAGGGAGATTGTTTCTAGGTGGTGGATGTGTCATGTCTAACAATTTTTTACTATTCCTCAGGTGCCTACATGCACAACTAACAACATTTCACTCGTGAAGGAAAAAGATTTTGTAAAAAAGACACACTTTTCTGTAAAAAATCCTCTGAGAATTTGACATAAAAATGGTCCCACTGGGCGTGCCAATTTGTTTAATGTGAATTTTGTAAACAAGCGCTAGCCTACGAAAAATGGTTTCTTGCAAAATCGTCTAGAAAATTCTAGTCCGGACATCTCTTATGATATCCACCAGGTGTGTCTTCAAATCCATGCTCCCTGCACCGACCACATTTTTGCATTGAAATGCATCACATGTTATGTTCAGTGCATTTACAGTATGGCTTGCATCTCTATCCTTCTCTTATCGAGATGCTTGTTTCCTACATAGAAGCTTATTAGGTGGATGTCACGACACCCGTTAATCTACTTCCGATTATTGTGTTTTTCTTGGTGACAACCTAATTTCATGGTCTTCCAAGAGACAACCCACGCTTTCTCGTTTCAGTGTAGAGGGTGAATACTGGGGCGTTGCTAATGTGGTTTCAGAATCATGTTGACTCCTCAACCTTCTCTTGAAGATTCATTTTCCCCTTTCCCTGGTATTCTGATGTCCTATAAAAATGTTAGTTCTATCTATCTATCTATCTATCTATCTATCTATCTATCTATCTATCTATCTATCTATCTATCTATCTATCTATCCTACAACCTTGTCTAGCATTAGCATACTAAACATATTGAAATTGAAATTCACTTTGTTTGGGAGAAGGTCGTTTGTGGTCAGGCTCGCGTTCTTCATGTTTCTTCCTGACAATAGATTGTTGTTATCTTCGCCAAAGACATCCCTAAATTTCTCTTTTTTGATTTTCGGACCAGTCTAAATGTCTATCGACCTCCTAGTTCGACTGCGGGGGTCCGATAGAATTTGTAATTATGCCATATCATGTCAACTCTAATGTACTATATATACTTTTTATCTGTAATGAAAAAACACACAGAAAAGAAATTATCATACAGTTTGTCTACTACCATGTAAGAGAATTAGTTTTTTTATATATTTCATCATTACATGTAAATTATAATCACAAATACAAATAAATGCAAAAAAAAAATACATATTCAATAGATTTGATAATCTAGAATATTCTAAAAAGAGAAAAGAAAAAATTTGTTGAGAGAATATTATTGAATTGGACAGGAAACCTCACCAGCAACAGCTGCAACACGTCAGAGTATACATCAAAGAAAAGAAAAATGGATCATGATGGAAGAAACCAAGAAAAGAGACATGCAAGTTCATTTGAAGTTCTTCTTTCTCTCCCCTTTATTTTAAGCTCTTGAATGAGAGTCTCATATGAGTGGAAAGAGAGCAAATATGAGCCTAGATACCTCGCCAGCAACACCCTTAGAATTGCAATAGATGCCGGCAAGTCATCCTGGCTCAAATATACTCTCTCTGCCTCTTCATGCAAGACTATTGAGCATTAATTCTAACTATCACATTTCATATTTGATTTTCTATGCTCTTGGGATTCATGTTTGTCAATGTATTTATAAGTTGAAGATGTCAAAAGGCTTAAATTCCAACCTACATTATTTCACCAAATGATTCTTGATTCTCTATAGAGAAAAATATTCACTCCATTTAACATGTTGAGGGTTCATGCAACATATCAAAGTTGAAATTGACAAGTCTTTTTTACCCTATTTGTGTTATTCTCTTCATTTAACTTTTTTTTAGTCAAACTTAGGATTATTTAAGTGCTCGTTTTGATTCAATTTTAAGATAAGAGTGGATCTAGAATATAAAATTTATGGACATGTTTCAATGACTTTTTTAAGTACAATTGTTAGTTTTTCTCTTAAACTAAGTGATAGTAACCATCAAAAATCAATAAAACTGTAAGTCTTAGGTTTTGAACTCCAAAACAAAGAATTTCCCCAAATAATATCGGCCGTTATCGATATGATTTTAAATTGTGAATGTAATCAATGATACAGTTGTGATTGCGGTTGTTACAATTGTATTTATTGCAGTCGTTACGAAACACATTGCACTTTGTAGAAGAGATATTTTTGTTCATATTTTAATTTTGATGTCCTGAGCTTAAGTTTAATCTAACTAACAATAGTTGTAAGTTGATACTCATCTTTTGAGTAATTTTTTTCGGAATTTATTTTGTGATAAATTTTTAATTTAATTTTAATTCCATAAAATAAAATAAAAGACAGGCTTAGATTCAAATTTCAATTTTAAATTATAAAAAAAATTAAAATTTATAATTTTAAAAATTATATAAATTTTTATCAAAGGAACTTTAATAATCTATCACCAAATTAGTTTAGTTGATAATTCTCCAAAGATATTATAAGATACATATTTAAATCATTTGATTCATCGGCAACTTCTCACTACTAAGATTTCCTACTATTAGATTATTAAAAAAAAAGAGCACAATGTCCTAAATGTACGAATGGTGTTAATCATTGACTCGATGAAATTTGAATTATGTAGAAAGAGATGTACTCGAATTGACAAAAGAACAAATCTATTGGAGATTTGTTCTTTTGTCAATTCGAATTGACAAAAGAACAAATCTCCAATAGATTTGTTCTATCCAAAACCGTTCTTATTGTCTGGAATCAATTATTCATCTTTCTACTTGTAGCTAGCAATAAGATTTGGATATGGAAGAACAATCAAACTTTAGTTGACTTGGCAAATTTTCTTCTCAATACTGTTTTATTGATTGAATAATTACTTTTATTGTGGGAATAGAATAAAATAAGGGAAGAAACTAACAGTGTTGACCACCATTGTAAATGAGAATTTTTGAAGATAATCAAAGAGTGTTTTATAAGATTTTGACCTAATTTTGGTACATTACTTTGTTAGGACAAATATTTGTGCATGCGTCAATGTGTTATTGTCGGTACTTTGTATCAATAAAGGTATCATATAGATTCCCAACTAGCTAGCCACTATATTCTTTCCTTCTTTTTTGAACATGGAATTTTGAAAATTTGATTAGAATCAGCTATGTGGTGTGATTTAAATTTATGGATTTTCCGTGAATTAGAATATTGGTTTATCTCCATAATTAGTCAATCAATTTGTTATTTTGATTGTATTTTAATTAGTAAGATCTCCAAAACATGATGATGAATGATCTCCATTACTCATTAATCCTAGTGAAAATTTAAAAATACCACGTTTGTATCTCAGAATTTTAAAATTCGGACGCACCATAATATTACAATCCCAATGGTAGGATCACGCCAAAAGCAAGTAATGAATATGTTTGGAGATTGAAATTCGAATTCACCCTTATGATATCATGTAATACATATTCAATATAGTCTAAGGAGTTTGTTCGAATATTGAAATTTCAATTCACCCCTTTATTATTAAGTATACACGTAACGTACATCCAATATCATCTCAAAGATTTGTCCGGATATTGAAATTCGGACTCACCCATTTGGTATCACACAAACACAATTCATAATATAACTTCAACATAAATCTTTGTTATCACATACACATAATACATAACATAAATCTAAAATATTAATATAACTTAAATGCAACATAACATTAACTTCATATTTCATCACTAAAAGATGGTTCATAACATTTTATCATCTTTAGAATATCGTTAATTGATCTTGCAAGATTCACATCCACCTTGATTGGACCCTTTTATGTAAGATATAAAATATACTCTACATAACACTTACATTTGTATTCGTTTTTCAGCTCAAATTTACTGAACTTGATCTTTCACTCATTATCATCGTAACATGGGTTAATAACATTCTATCTTAGCCACTTTTCGATTGATTGTGTAGTGTAAGATATTCTCCAGTTTGAATATCAGATTTTGAAGAGAGTTGTTATTTGTGATCCTAAATTCAAAAGGAGACCCATATTGTTGAAGTAAACAAATGCAATATACCAATATTAGATCAATTTGGAGTGTTTGTGTTAACAACATATGGACGATAAAAATGCGATCATGTCTCGGGTATTGGTCTGAATATTGAAATTTGGATTACCACTTATCATATATATGAAGCAAATACAAGTAGGATTGTCCCAGAGATTTATCTGGAGATTGAAATATAGCTTCACTCCATTTTTATCATGCAAGAAGAAGACACTAGTTGGAATATATCCCATAGGTGTATTCAAAGATTAAAATTTGGGTTTCACCTTTATCATATATGAATCAAGCATAAGTAGGTCTCTCCCATGGGTGTATATGAATATTGAAATCCAGATTAACCTTGATTCCCAAATATTAAATGTCATTATTTTTTTATGCCATGCAAACACATCAAAACCTTAATTCTAGTGTTTACATAAGTAATATTAGATATACATTAAAACACATTAAAAATGTGTCCTGATTACATGAAATTACAAAATTAACATTGATTACATTATGCATTGTATGACAAAAATTAAAAAATATTAAAAAAAAGTGTCACCACCAAAATTTAAGGTTGGTTCCGCCTTTGAATTTTCCTTACTATATTCTCTTTCAATATCATTCTATTTGATAAACTCTTCTATCTTATCCAAAAAATTATCCTGTCAATTTGAGCTTCTTTTGTGGAATGTGATGTCCATTTAGGGGGTGTTCGAGGTATAGGACTTCCTGATTTCAAATAAACTTGAATAAAATATTGTGATTTTGAAATTCATCTAATACACATAATGCATCCTGTAGGATTTTAAGGTGGGACACTTTAAAGTGGAAAAAATGTTTATAGAAAAATCATATCTTGTTATATGCATTTGCGATAAGATGACCCGTTTCATGGAAACACGTCCATTTTTTCTCAGGTGGTGTAGCATTAAAACAAAGAAGAAGAAGAAGAAGAAGAAGAAGAAGAAGATAATCGTGAATGTCATCGTAATGTTTTTTCTGTAAAGCCCTGAGTATGATTCTTTATGGGCTTCCAACTCTTACATAAGATGTTAGATGACAAGTGTATGATTCTCCTCGCCATTAACTAGAAAAGTTGAAACAGTGTGATAACCACAGTTACCATCAAATTTAACATATATAATAAGGTCAATCGATATGTGCATAAAAAATAGCATCTCTACAATGTGTATCATTTTTAGTAAAGGTGGTGGTAGCGATGATTTGCTAACGTGAGCACCTTTAATGTAACTTTTTTGGAGTGTGAAATTGTAAAATTTGGATAAAGTTAGTCAACATGTTCAAAATAAGATGGTGACCTCTTCATTGAGTTGTTACTCAGTGTTGGTTTCACCTTATGAGGAGCACCATTAGTGTTTACTAGAACTGCGAGTGGTTTCATATTTATGGTTTCTAGAAAGGCTATCTTGTGCATCTGCTTTTTGATGTGAAATTTCATATTATAATCAACATTTAAAAACCTCTCTTGAATGGCCTATCATTCTATCATAATAAAAATATCTAAATTACCATCCTTGATCACACTATCTTCATCAGACCGAAGCCTTTTCTAGTGCGTGTAAACCTCGTCCATACATATAGTTCTTTAAAGTTTTAACTTCTTGGAAATTAAACAAGCACAGGTATACCATATGTTCTTCTAAGTGTACAACCACTCATTGAGCCATCTAGAGATGTTTACTTTGCTTGCATAGTTTGGTGATAAATAAAGTTCAATCTCGCTCGAGATACATTGTCGACAACCTGTGAATACAATTTTTTGTCTATGAATTTATGTTCTAATAGAGTGATGTTGCAACAAAATGATATATGTATCTTGTTAGGCTAATTTTGTTAGAATTGTGGGTCACAAATTTCTAAGCTTTACATAAATCTCCCTTATTATTTCCCAACTATTTCTTCATGTTAGAATTGTCGGTCACAAATGTAATATTAAATGTGTTAAGGTCATTATTTAATTAGCAAAACCATAGTAGTCTAATTGATATTAAGTATATGGCTTAGGGCATATATGTCATGAAAGGTTATTGTGTGGACACCATAAGTCAATATTCTAATTTGATGAGGGGCCAAATAAGAATATTCAAAAGTAAGTAGAAACCCTAAGGGATATATATATATATATATATATATATATATATATATATATATATATATATATATATATATATATCCTCAACTGTACAGTGTAGCGGCCGGGCGAAAATACCCGAGGGCTCTCGCGCTCGAGATACAAACAGAGTCGCCACCGATCTTTATTTATTCCAAAAAGGAAAGGGAAAATATCGAATAAAACCCATAAATAAAAAGAAATGGATAAGAAGGTCATCGCAACCAAATTAGGGTTCGGGAGTCGGTTATGCGAGGGGAAGGTATTAGCACCCCTAAAATCCATCGTACTCGATGGTACCCATTTAGTTAGTTTATGAATGATTGTTAGCGTGATGTTTGCGTTCTTTTGCTTATTAATCGAGAAAAGAGAAAAGGAAAAGGATTTTTATTTTTTATTATTTTAAAGAAAAATAAATGTTTTTTTATTATGGTGCTCGCCAAGTCATTTGTGTCTTGTGCCTACGTATTCCCTTGTGAAATGGGAAAGTCAGAGCAATCATAGTCGGGCGAAGAACCACGAAAGTTTGTTGGTTGATTTTAGCGAGAGTTACTCGATCGCTTTCAAATGGAGACAATATTACGCGCACATGGATAAGAGATCACTACAAGAATGGATAACTAAATCAAGAGTAAGACGAGATTTTGGCCATCATCGCATTCGAGTTGAAGATATTCGATCTTCACATGTGGAAGTTATCGCACGCTCGCGAAAAAATGAACAGAGTCGCCACCAATATATTTATCCCATAAGGGAAAGGAATATCAGGAAACCTAACAAAGGGTAAGAACAAGGTCTTGCGACCAGAGAATCAAGGTACGGGAGTCGGTTACGCAAGGGGAAGGTACTAGCACCCCTCACGCCCATCGTACTCGATGGTATCCACCTATGTTTGTTTCTATCTAAAGGGTGTGTACTATGTCTATGTCTACATGCGAATGAATGCAAAAAGAAATACGGGGAAAAGAAGGAATTATTTACAAATGTGCTCGTTCGAGCCCCGCGACTTGATGCCTACGTATCCTTTTCAGGAATCAGAGCGCCGTAGTTCGGCTCAAGATTTTCTGTCTGTTTTGTGTTTTTTAGTTGGGCGGAGTTAACGCTCGCGCTCTTGCATAAGGGGACAGCCTAGGATGCAATAGAGCGGAGATAACAATGCCCTTAAGAAAGGAGAGAAGAGAGAGAGCTTGAGTGTTTCGAGGAAATCCCTAAGGCAAGGGAAACTCGAGTTACTCTTTGGTTTGTGTCTTTTAGAATTTGGGAACTTACGCCCGAATGGTTCCCTAAAGCAAGGGAGATCCAAGCACTCGAATGATTCCCTAAAGCAAGGGAGATTCAAGCTTCCATTCCCTTTTTAATGATTTTCACTTTTTTATTAATGTTTTTTAAGTGTTTACTTTGTATTTTTTAAAGGGATTTTATTTGAGTATTTATTAGATGTTTTGATGTTGTAAAAGAAAAAGAATGAAAAGAGGGAGACTACCCTAAGAACTAGCCTAATTGTTATTCTAATCTAACTACTAATGTTAACATGGTGACTAAATTCTAAAAGGAGCATTAAAATGATTATTGACAAAAGATAGGCCAAAAATATGACCAAAAACAAGTAGCAAAATTACGCAACAATTATACAAAAAATAGCATGAAAATGATACAAACATAAAGAAAACGGTTCAAGTATTAGTGCAAAATTAACCTAAAAAATACTACTATTTTTATGAGTTTTTTTTTTATGTATTAAGGGAATTCTAACCCAAGCCTAAATTGTACTAAAAATATATTACCTAAAACTAACATCTTTATGTCATTTTTTATGAGAAAATTCTAAAACTAAAATTTCCCTAAAACCTAATTAGAACTAACAAATTTTATGGTTTTATGATCTAAAAATAATAGGAAAAAACAAATCTATGTGAAGTCTTAATTCTAACAACTATTATGGAGTCAGGGGGTGCAAGCTGGATATGGTGGTGAGGTTTCGAAAATAGGCGCCTGGCCCAAACAGAGGAGGCCCAGAGATTTTTTGTTGTTCATTTTTCAGCATGACCAAAACGGGCGTTATGGGCTACAGGGGGTATACACCAGCAATTCGTGTGGCCCATTGATTTTTTTGTACAATATCTACCAGCAAAAAAAAGTAGTGTACACGGGCTCTTAGAGAGGTGTGGATAGCATCTGAAATTCGTTGTTGGCCCAAAACATTGATTCAGATTTTGTTGTATTTTTATTCAATTTTCAGATTTTTTTCAATTAAAACAAAATGAGTTAAATTAAAAATAAATTAAAATGAAAGGGGATTAGGGTTACCTCTTGCGACGCATCAGCTCTCATACTCAGACTCTCCTTCCCCTTCTCTCGTCGCGAAGACGAACAAAACGGCGGCGAGGGCGAAGAACTTGTCTTCTCCGATTCAACTTTCGTTTGGCCCTCACCGTCAATCCAATCGGAGCACCACATATAGTCACTCCTTCTTCCATCGCAAACTCGCGCCGGTATTAATGCCCTCAACCTTCTCCGACGATGAATCTCTGGCCTCCGTCGTGACCAAGCATCAGCACGTATCAACATCCTCTTCTCGCCTCGTCTCTCTCGTCAACTCCCTCATCAATTTCTCTGTTCGCTTTACCGATGAAGTTCGACATTTCTTTGAATGCGAGGAAGATGAAAGTCGAACGCCTTCAAGAAATTATAAGTTTCGATCAATTCTCCCTCTTCATTTGTTTTCCAGTTTCACCTTCTTCTACTTCTTCTTTTCTGGAGATTCTTCTAGGTATGAGTCGTTGTTGCGTGAGACTGAGGGATTCAGAGTATTGCAAATTGTGGCATGTTGAGAGGAATTGAGATTGAGTGTATGAGGATGGTGCGAGTGGTTTAGCTCATTTGAAGGAGTTTCAGAGGTTGAAACTCCAACAATGGTGGTGATGAGCTTTGGTGAAGGTGAGGGAGAGGGATGAATGGTGGAAATGGCGTGTGTGGAATGAAGGTGTATGTACGTGAAGAGTGATGAAGAAGATGATTGAGAGATGAAGATGATGATGAGTGAAGTGTGAGAATGGCGTGTGGGTGATGAATGAATCTGTGTAACTGAAAAATGGTGATTAGAGAGCAACTGAATTGGAGGGATCTGTTATATAGGAGAAGGTGATTGAATCTGGTGCGTAGGATTGGTGAGAAACGGTTAGAGAATCTAAGGGTGGAGATTGAGCGGTTAGAAGTTAGTTTTAATTCTGTTTTGGTTGTTAGGAAAGTTAGTTAGTAGTTTGGAAGTTTGTTACATGACTCAGTTTTTCTGTTATGAGGTGGTTTGAAGTTGGTTATAAGGTGGTTAGTAGAGGTTTGAATTTCTGTTTCTAAAAGTTATTAGTGAATTGTGGCCTGATTTTTCTCAAGTGCAGGGTGAATCCTCCTTCAATTTCTGTTACGCTTCCCTTCTTGTGTACTGATTCTTTTTTGTGCTGAGGCTTGAACTTGGCTGGATGGTGAATTGAATGGGGATCTCCATGGTGTTTTGCGGACTTTTGGCTCGTGAAACTGAATTGTACTCATGTGTTTGAATGTAGGTCTGTTTTAGTATTGCACTTGTTTTTCTTTCAGATGAAAGGCTGAGATTAAGTCGACACGAGGGTAGTTATTTTTGTTATCAATCGGTAGGTTAGTTATGAATTGGTTTAGGTTGAAAACTGTTGGCTCAATGTTAGTTAAGGATTTGTAAGTTCTGTTAGGGATGGTTTATTGTAGGATTAAAGGGACTGTTTGTGTGGTTATGGGCTTGTTATGAGTTCTGTTAGAAGCTGTTAGTGGTGTTAGAAGGTTTATGAAATGTTAGAAGTATGCTAGGTTATGAAATGTTAGAAGGTTTATGACCCTTTGTATTTTCCTTGTGTAGGATCGGTCCGCAGGTTTCGTATAGCAGCCGGTTCAGTTGGCATTGTATGTTTTGCTGGATTTTGGAATATATGAGCACATTGTGGTGGCAAAAGCTATGGGGGCAAATGCTTAGGAGCTGAAAGTTAATGTGTTGGATGATGATGCAGTCTGGGCTTTGAAACTTTATGCAGAATTCTATTCCAAACTTTATGGAACCAAATGAACATGTGCAGGGTTGTTTGATTTTGTAGCAAGGAGTTTGGACAGGTATGTATGGATATGTACATGGGTTAAGTTTGGATGTAGCTGAGTTTAATCTGCTGTCCTTGAGAAGATTATATTAGAATTTAGAACTGAGTTGTGTTTGGATGTTAGGGTGATTGGTTGAATCAGTTATGTCATGTTTTTTGTAATGAAAAATGTTATGGTTTGATTGTATGCTGCAAGTGCTAAACTGAACTGGTTTTGGTGTGGTTTGTGCAGGTTTTTGGGACGACAAGATGCTGATACTTGAAGGCAGAGAGTACCCTAACCATTGGAAGCACATGGTTGAAGATGAGAGTTGGATGTATTGAATTAAAATGACAACCATAGGATTTGGAGGTTCTGGCAGCATAGGAGTAGGACCTGAAACCCTTTGTATTTTCTTTTATGTAGTATATGGAATTTGTAATGGATTGGACTCGGACCATGAAATATGTAATGCTTTTTTTGTAATGAAATTTGTATGAAGTGTATGGATGTTTTAAGTATATATGGGCTTTGGATTTGTAGCTGATGTAGACCTTTTTTGGTAATCTTTCCAGTAACACAATTGAATGGATGTAGTATAGACTTTGTGATATCCCTGACCATATTTGTGATAGGTTCCAAATAATGTTTGAATTCTCATTTTCCCTCCATACGCATTATTTGGATTTCGGATCTTTCTTCAATTGCAACTCGAATGGAGAAACCCAATTGGAACGATTCAAAACTCAACCTCACTGTTGACTTTTGACCAAAAGTCAAAGTCTTTGCAAATAGCTTCTCAAGGCTTGAAAACACCATGTCTCATTTTAACATCCATGCTTGAGGCTCAAAACAAATATTTGCCACACAAGTAATCAGGTGAACAACCTAAGGCACGAACCATCATGATGATAATACAAAGAATATGGACCGTAGAATCAGCTGATGAACATTAGCATAAAGAAGTGAACCTCAATCTATGGTTCATGGGCCCTCTGTTTGAAAACAAACCCTCATAGAAGGAGAAACTTTGATTTACATGGAACCTTTATTGAGAAGACAACCCTGACAACGGTTGTCCACCAAATGCTTTAGAACACCAACTTTATTTCTTGATTTAAGAGATCAGGGAAATAAACCCTAATTCATGGCCAAAGAAAACCTCAATTGAAACAAGTCCACCTGAATCCATATGAAACCCTAGTTCCATCTATGACCTCGATCCTCTGCCAAATTTATTGATTAATGATGTATGTTATGTTAAATGACCTAATGGAAGTATGCATATGATTCAAAAGCTACAAGCCAGATAAAAATAAAAGGGTAGGACAAATTGGGGGTATGACAGAAGTATGTTCACATTTTAAATTGATTAAGTGTCTCCTTTATGAAAGTTTTAAAATGAAAAGGCCATAAGGCAAAAAGGTTTGAATGAAATTGAGGTTGTTTTTTAAAGGGGTGTTTAGTGAACATTTTGAGCATAGGTGTACACCTAGCGCGTTGTTCACCAAAGATATTCGAAAGGATGTGCTTCCAATCGTCACTTGTTATCCAAGTTGATAGAAATATTTGGCTCAACTGAAAAACACAAAGCAAGTCTAGTTGCTAGAGGGTTTCTTTAGAAACCTGGGCTAGATTACTTTGAGGTGTTTGCATCTGTAGCTAGACATGAAACAATCAGGTTGGTGATTGCTATAACTGCTAATAGAAATTGGTATATGATACATCGGGATGTTAAATATGCATTTATTAACGGTCTTTTACAAAAAAATTATGTGTCACAACCTTCTGGATCTGTGTAAAAGAATTAAGAAGGGATGGTGTACAAGTCGCATAAAGCCTTATATGTATTGAAGCAAGATCCCAAAGCCTGGAATTTGAAGATTGATTTGTTTTTCAAGAAGCAGGGGTTTCAGAAATGTGAGATGGAATATGGTGTTTATGTTTAACATACTTCTGAAAGCAATATGGTTCTAGTATGTCTCTATGTTGATGACATATTGTCGACTGGAAGTTGTTCTGATGAGATAGTCAAGTTCATGAAGGTACTAATGAATGAGTTTGAGATGACTAATATGGGAAATCTGGTATATTTTCTAGGGATCGATATTTTTTACTATGAGAAGGGTATCATTTAGCATCACCTGAAGTATAAACTTGAACTTTTGAAGAGATTTGAGTTAATAAATTGCAAGTCTGCAGTCACACCTGCTGAGACGAATCACAAGGTGGATTTTGATGTTGCAGGTGATGATGTAGATGCTACAACTTTTAAATAGTTGGTTAGCTCGCTGAGATATCTCTGTAATACCATACCTGACATTTCCTATGCACTTGGAATGATGTTGTGAACAAATCAAAGTGGTCACAATACCAAGCTGTATTTAGGATTATGAGGTATATTAAGGGGACTCTAAAGTTCAGAGTTTTGTTCCCTTTTGGTGCTAAATGCGAGTCAGAACTGATGTGCTCCTTAGACTCAGACTGTGTGGTGATAGATTTGACAGAAGAAGTACTTATGGATATTTTTTAAAATATATGGGAAGCCTCATTTCTTGGTGCTTCAAGAAGAAACCTGTGATTCCCTTGTCAACTTGTGAAAATGAATACATTGCAGGTGTTTTGTCTACGTGTCAAGCTCTTTGGCTGATAAATTTGTTTCAGGATTTGAAGATCAAGGTGAGCAAGCCTATGAAGCTGATGATAGACAACAAGTCACCTATAAGCCTTACCAAGAACCTAGTGCTGCATGGAAGATGAAATCACATTGACACAAAATTCCACTATATGAGGAATTAAGTTCAGAATGGAGTGATAGAAGTTATGCACTGTAGCACCCAGAGACAACTTGCAGATGCAGGGACGGATCCAAAAATTTTAATGAGTGGGGTCAAGGTTAATTTTTTTTATACAAAAATTAAAATCAAATAATATAAATATTTATAAAAAGTATATAAACACTTATGCGTACAATAATGATAGTGTATATTTAAAAAATTAAATATTACCAAATAAAATACCAATGTATAATTTTTTTTTTAAGAAAACTTAATATTCAAGGATTATAATTGCCCTCTACGTGTCTTCATATTTTGAAAGTGTTGTAAGGCCCTTTTAGTAAATATGCTCTTCTGATTTCATCTCAATCATTCAGATGATAACATGACATTTGATTCCTCTCTCCAGGATCTACAGGAAGATTATCTAAATCAACATCTAATTTTTTTCCAAAGACGGCTCTATTTGTTGTGTTGATGCATTTTCCACTTCATAGACTCTAATGTTGATTTTATTTTAAAATACTTTTCCATTTCTAGCACATAAAAATATAACTCTATTAGCTACTACTTACTCGATTCTAATACAATTACAAGCATAAGCTTAAAATTAAAAACATGATTAAAATTGAGACAAAAATATAAAATCACAACACAATAATATAATATATCCAAAGAAAAAAAGAATGAAGGAAAAAATTTACTTGAATTATTGTCTTTTTATTTCACTTAAGTAGGAGATTTGTGAAGGAAAAAAAATAAAGTAGCAGTGTGTAGAAGAAGACAAAAAGTGAGTAGAAATGAAAGAAATAGGTTTTTGTAGTGTACTGTATGCAAATTTAATTAAAAGTAATTTTTTCATGTCTTTTTACCTTTCATTTACTTTTGAGAAAAACAAAAAAAATGGAAAAAACGAAAGATTAAAATTTACTGTCAGTTTATGTTTTCTAGAGACTAGAATTTAATATAAATGAGTAGTGTGGGGACATTAAAATATTTTTGTGGGGTCAATATATAAAAAATAATTATTATTAGTGTTAAAAATAAAAGTCAAGTGGGGTCACTTGACCCCAATTACTACCATTTAGATTCGTGCATGTGCAGATGTGCTGACTAAAGCAGTACAACTTAACAATTACAGTCTCTCTCTCTCTCTCTCTCTCTCTCTCTCTCTCTCTCTCTCTCTCCTCTCTCTCTCTCTCTCTCTCTCTCTCTCTCTCCTCTCTCTCTCTCTCTCTCTCTCTCTCTCTCTCTCTCTCTCTCTCTCTCTCTCTCTCTCTCTCTCTCTCTCTAACAATGAATTGGAAATCCAATAAAACAGTGTCGCGTTTATCTCATGTGAAGACAACAGTGTTGTGTTTATCTCATGTAAAGACTAAAGAAAACAAATCAAGACATATATCGGCGATTGCAGAAAATAACATCGGTATAAAAGAAGATAGTGATTAACAAGTACGACAAAGAGTAAATTGATAGTTAGTTTCAGTGCCATAATTCTACGTTGGAAAACAATTGAAGCAGATAAAAAAAATTATCTACGATACTACATCATAAGATTAATTGGAATTAGTTCATCTAAGAGTGTTTAATGATGGTTCACTGTGAAACACTTGATAGGTGGTTTACCTTAGAATTCACCTATTATTATTATTATTATTATTATTATTAGTATTATTATTATTATTATTATTATTATTATTATTATTATTATTATTATTATGTTTTTGTAAAAATATTGTTGTTTACATTTTATACATTTCGATGCTTATGATTAATTAATAGCCCTGTATTCAAATGATATGGCGTTCATTTTAATGATATGGAGTTGATATTTTTATGTAGCTCATGTGAGATCTACTCCATGCATGTTGAATTAATGACTCAACTTAAACCTCACAACTTTTAAAATCACAAGTAAGTGAACACCTATAAGAAGTAGTGGTTTTGGTGAAAATCATCAAGAGGTTGAACCTTGAACACTTATAAATTGTTTAAGTATTTATTTTATTAATTTTTAATTATTCAATTTTCTATCTTATTTTGAATCAATAGGTATCAACATGCTAAGAAGCGAGAAATTAAACTTTTCCACAACATTAAACTTTTTTTATGGTTAGTTTGCTTCTTATTTAAGAAAAAAATTGTTGAAGAACTTAGATTGTAGAAAATAGAGCAATATTAGAAAATAACATTTATAACATTAGTTATTTAATTCATTTTTATTAGTCAATGTTATAATATATTTGAAGTTTATTAATTTTGTTAATTCTTGATTTTTTTTTAGATATAAGTTTAAGTTATTCTAATTTTATTGATTTTTGTCAATTTTTAATTTTTTTTGTAGGTAAACATTTTGAAATATTACAAAATATATCTTATTATAAAAAACTTGTTGAAGAAGATGGGGATTTTGAAGATAAATGTTAAAATATTTTGTTGAAGAATTAATAGATATTTGTCCCTTTGTTTCAAATATAAACATAAATCGATGTATTTAATCAATTTTTAGTAATATTTCAATCAAGTTTTTGTTTGACCTTCACCTATGTAAATTTAATTACGTTCATGAAATCTAATTCTAGATATAACTTCTTTAAACCCTACAACTTTATGATTTATCATTTAAAAATAATTGTTATTACTTTTAATTTTATTGTTGCTATACACATCTCTTATGATTCAATTAAAAATCTTTTATATATATATATATATATATATATATATATATATATATATATATATATATATATATATATATATATATATATATATATATATATATATATATATATATATATATATATATATATATATATAAGTAAAATATTTATAAATGATATTTTTTCCACTAATTATGTTATTTATTTTAAAAAAATATAATTAATTTTGATAGAGTTAACTTATTTTAAATGATATTATCAAATGATATTATTTAATTATGCAATTATATTAATTTATTATATAACTCAATTTTTTATTCTTCTACGACATGTTTCTATTTCTTGCCATCTTTTCATTTATTTACTATTATTTTCCCTTTTTTCTTTCTCATGAATTGTCTACTTTTTATTTATTTTTAATTTTGAATTTAATTATTTATTATTATTATTTTTTTGATAAGCAAGATTAATTAATTATATAAATGAAGTGAGTACTAGGGATACACGCAACCCATTACAAACCAAGAACATACAGTAAGTTATACAATCTTCAGAACATCCATAGATGATTGAAGCCAAGAGTAAAAAGAAGTAAATCTGCGACTTTTCAAACCAATCGCGTGCCAAATTCAAGACACCATTTTAACGCTCAAGATGAAATCTTCCAAAACACAAAACACGCTGCTGAAAATGAAATTGTTTCTTGTATTCCATATCAACCAAACAGTTGTCAGCCAAATTAAACAGAGCTTTCTTCTCTTTTGTCCTCCTACCCAACGCCTGAACAAACTAATCTTCTAATTCTGCAGAAGAAAGAATACATAATTTATCTTGTTCCTATCAAAGTAAATTTGTAGAATATATATTACTATTAGTGTAGGAATTATTATAATATTTTTACACTTTGAAATTTTTATTATATTTTAATTCTTCAATAAATATCTATTATTTTTACACTTTAACAATTTTTATTATATTTTTATGTAAGGGTATTTTTAAAATAAGAGATGAGAGGAACAAATATCTACCATTAGATTAATTAAGAGAGACAAATTAATAATCACATTAATGTTTCAATAAACAATTTTAATTAATTTAATGATAGATATTTATTCCTCTTATTTCTCATTTTTAAATATATATTTATTATTAATAATTTAATAAAATGTATCTGTAGGCATAAATAGCTGACAGGTTGATGACTGGTATTACCATAGTATAAACAACTAAAATCTTGCTCAGAGTAATATGTAAGATGTTGATATTTTAAATGGGCACTCCATAACAAATTAAATGAATAAAAATATATATAAATAAAAAAAAAGTTAGTTTCACTAGATATTTGAAGAAGGACGTATACAACATAGAAAACATAATAAAAAAAAGGGTAACATCTGTAGCAACCTGTCCTAAAAATTAAGCTTTAGAGTCGCCACCTATTCTGAAGGGCGAATAGGAAACCCTACGTAGTTTAGAGGTCGGGGTAAGTTATTATAATCAGGTCGAGGGAAGGTGTTAGCCACCCTCGACCCTTTCCTATTGGCTTTGAATCTAAGGTAACAGTTTTATGGCTAAAATATTGAGGTTTAATAACTAAGAAAGTGAATAGGGGAAAAATTGAGATTTTAGGGAGGGGGACTCGCCTTGGTTATCCAAGTGCCTACGTATCTCTTTAGGGAGAATCAGAGTCAACGTAGTTCGGGCACAAGGTTGTACGCCTTTGAATTAGAATCTGTGGTTTGAAATTGTTTTGAAGGCTTTTTGAGTGGCCTATCATAGTTTTGAATTTGTGTTTTGCAAGGCATTCTGAATTGCCTAGGATAAAAATCCGTAGTGTCGTGGTTTAGTGTGTTTTGAATGTTTTAAGTGTTTGGGCGTACAATCCTGATTTGATTTGGCACCGTTAGATGCGGTGACCAATGGATTTGGTCAATATAGCTAACGGATTATGAGTATCGCTGGTTACACAGATCGATAGATTGATCATCGCGGGCAGCAAATTGAAAGTGTTTTAGATTGTGTATTTTTATCTCTCGTCTAAAGCGACTAATAGTTTTAGTCAGGTCGAGGAGAGAATTAATTTAGAATTAACAAATTAATTAAAATACCACTTCTCGTCTAATGCGACCAATGGGTTTAGTCGGTTCGAGGAGAAGATTAAACTAGAACTTAACTGAATTATTATTAACAAATAAATAAATTGATCCGAATTATTTCTCGCCTAATGCGACCAATAGGTATGGTCGGGTCGAGGAGAAAATTGATTATCGGAAAAAAACAAATAGACAAGTATTAAATTTATCAAATAGTATTAATTAGTTTTTTTTTAATTAAAATTTTATTAGGCGCAGGGGGGTGTGTTATGCTAAAGGCCAGTAATTTAGGGGTGTGTTAATAGCAAGGGCCTTGGCCCTAAACAATTCAAAGGTCCAAATGAGACAACCAGGATCCGCTAGGATCTGGTGCGCGCGTGCGTTTGCGCCTACGGTACGCTAGCGTGTTTTCATGTGCTTGATTTGATCAGATGGCTCCCCTAGATCTCGCCTCGGCCGTTGATTTAAAGTGATTTGAATGGCTGGTCTGGATTTAATATGGATCAGGGGTGTAGGATAAGAGAGATAGGGGAAATCACCTTTGGATGATCCAATCACGTGGCCCGTAAGTGGCCACGTGTCGCTCTATGAGTGGTCGTAAAGAGATAAGTTTGTTCTATCCCCATTCTCCCAAAATTTCCCTCTTCCCCACACTTTCCCCTCGTTTCTCTCACTCTCCATGCCCTCCATTAATTTTTTTGTTCTCTCTCTCATATTATCCTTTCTTTTCTCTCTTTCTATACTCAAGACAAAAACAAAATAAAACCAAGAAAAATCACATAGAATAACATCTAACAAGGTGCTTAAGAACACACGGTGGTGTTCATGAAGAGCGCAGTGGCTCCGATGAAGACGCGGCGGCCGGTACGGCGGCGCCGCTTCAATATTTCCAGAAACGCGAAATAAAGCTAAGGATTCGTTCGTTACCTCTTCGGTTTTCCTCTTCTCTCCGATCCCTCCTCTAATTCTTCTCCTTTTCCCTTGCAGGTACGTCAGAGATGTGGACAGCGGCGGCGGTCGGAAAACTTGATTGCTCTGCGCTTCAAGATCAACTTCTCCTCTTTCTCCGTTTTCGTTCCCCCGATCCTTCATCCCCCTTTCATCTAATTTCTTTCTTAGATTTATAGTCTAGGGTTTTGACTCCTTCATTAGGCAAGATTAGATTCTTAGCTTTTTTAGGATTTGATTCGGATTGTAATTTGATTCAGATTTTTAATGAAATTATTATTGATTTTGTTTATGTATTGTTTTGATCTGATTTCTGTTAATTGATTGTGAGTTGTTTTTGTTAAGATTTGATGTTGTATCATTTGATTGTGATCTGGTTTGCGATTTGATTCGAAGAATCTTCTGGGCTTGGGCAAGAAAATGAGTTTAGGGTTTGTTGTTTGATGAAGAGCGGCGGCCGCAGCCTGGAGATGAACAGGGTTTCAACCCTAGTTCTTTGGTTGACTCGGTCAACCCCAAAACAATTTCCTTTCTTTTTTTCTTTTTTACAATTTTTCAATAAATTAAAAAATAAAAACGTGAGATAATAATAATAACATAAAAACGAAAAAATAAAAAGAACTTTGTTGACTTTGGTCAACCATTCAGAATAAAAGGAATAAAAATTCATAATTGCTGAATAATAACCAACTTAGATTGATAAAACCCCTTTTTTTTTTTAAATAAATACTAATTTGTTAATAAATTAATATTTATAGAAAACTGTTAGAGAATCTAAATGGGCCTAATATTCAAATTGGACCCAAGTTTTCTACTCCTTAAAAGCACACCCTTTTATCCTTTTCAAGAATCAATTTATGCATGGGCCTAGTGTTAACTGGGTCCCAAATACTTTCTACTCACACCCCCATTTTATTTTAATCGATTTATAAGGGAATTTTATAAGAGATCGAGTTTAATAATAGATATATTAAACCCTATGGCTCTTAATTCTTAACACCCTTAATAAATTAAAATATGTGAATTTAAACGGGTAAATTTTGGGGTATGACAGCTGTCCCTATTTAATTACCTTGGATTGAATGGCGTGAGAATACGCAGGTCTCACGCTTTTCGGATCGAAGAGTTATTAAATAATGGAAGACCCCTAAATTTACCTTGTGCTCGAGTGTGAGAGAAAATAATTGTCCTGCTAAAGCCTGAGTCTTACATAGCGAGGACTCGCCGTTAGTTGTGTGATCAGCTTGCTATTATTGCTAGCAAGCTTTCGCAGTTTGTGAACCCCACTTACCATAGTCCTAGTAAGTTTCCGTAGTTTGTGAACCCCAAAAGGATCACCTGCTATAGCTCTAGCAAGTTCACCTGCACCAATAGGATTACTTGTCATGGTTCGGACAAGTTTACCTGTATAGAGGATTGTTTTGTAAATGCGTATGCATCATGGTATGCCTATGATCCTGTTGTTTGTACAATGCATGTATGCATGTTCACACATGTAAATGATGCGTGTGCGCGAATGGGTATGTATGATAGTGCTTATGTATAATGCTTATGCGTAGTTTACTTGTGAGTAAAATGAATGACAAGGTTGTTATCATCGGTAAGGTTACTGGGATACGTCAATCAGGAGATTGGAAAATAAACACTCAGTAGGGTTACTGGCATCGGTTACCGGAAAACATCAATCAGGTGATTGGAAAGAATATCTCAGTAAGGTTACTGGCATCGGTCAGGTTACCGGAAAACATCAATCAGGTGATTGGAAAGAATAAATCTCAGTAAGGTTACTGGCATCGGTAAGGTTACCAGAAAACATCAATCAGGTGATTGGAAAGTAAACACTCAGTAGGGTTACTGGCATCGGTAAGGTTACCGGAAAACATCAATCAAGTGATTGGAAAGATATCTTAGTAAAGTTACTGGCATCGGTAAGGTTACCGGAAAACATCAATCAGGTGATTGGAAAGAATAAATCTCAGTAAGGTTACTGGCATCGGTAAGGTTACCGGAAAACATCAATCAGGTGATTGGAAAGTAAACACTCAGTAGGGTTACTGGCATCGGTAAGGTTACCGAAAAATATCAATCAGGTGATTGGAAAGATATCTTAGTAAAGTTACTGGCATTGGTAAGGTTACCGGAAAACTCCAAATTGTATGGTTTTGGTATTGATTTCTTTGGAAAAAAATTGGTATTTTGAGGGGATAAAGTGGCGTAAGGTCGGGAAAGCTTGCAGAAAGCACCATTAAGAAAAAATGATTTGAGAAAAAACTGTGGGGAATACCGCTCGGGGTAGTTGAGGAATAAAGAGTTCTTCTAGAGAAGTGACACTGACCTAACTGAGGATGTAAAGGGTGTTTGATAAGAACTCGAATCTGGCTTATGCTTTGATGCATATTTGAATCCTTTTTTAGGGTAATGTTCTACCTAAATGAAAATGCTATGCGTTTTAGGAGGATGCAATGCGTTATGCAATGATATCTATCAGGAGCTCAAAGGGTGAAGTCTTCTGACTGTTGAGGAACGCCACCCATCTGGATTTAAATCTTGATTCTTGCTGAGGATAAAGATCATGACTTCCCGACATTCTCTTCGTATATACAAGTTGTTTAGCCTGCGCCTGAACTTAACTGGATCAAATAGTTGAAGAGGAGAAGATGCCCCTGCCTATTGTCTAGTCCCAGTCTGCCGCGCTTTTGAAGAGATCGCCTCGAGAGGATTTTCAGTGATATGTGCCATTGAGATAGAATGCCCCAGTGTCGTGAACTATGGGATAGTGCCCCTGACCAATCACAGTTAGAGATGGTTTCAGCCACGCTTGAGTAACAGCCCCTGATTACTCAATACTTTGAGACATTCTTCGAACCTTGAGTGATTGCCCCATTTTTTGGATTTGTAAAAGAATATGCCCCTGAGTATTATTGCTTCGAGACTCGACCCAAGTCGGTTGGATCTTAGGGTGGATGCCCTTAGCTAATGGGATCTGTGTATACCCCTGTGATCATTGGGATTTTGCCCCTGGTTAGGAGAACCCCCTGAACACGGTTCCCCCATTCAGGAGTCTTTATTAGAAATGATAGCCTCCATATTAACTGCATTCTTACTCAACAGAGTATTCAACTGCTTCTCTGCTCCTTAGGGTAATCCATTTTGGGATATTTTTGCCCCCACCTTGACGGAATTATGAAGACAACTTGTTCTTAGGAAAGATGCACCTTTTTATCAGAAATGGAATCTTTCTTAGATGTCACACCCTCGTTCATATGCCAAGGATGTTTATTATGAGAATGATAATTCTAATGCAAAGTTTATGTTTGTCTTGAAAAATTTAAATAATTTTTTTTGAAATGATGTCGTAACATCGATTTTTTTTTATGGAAGGTGGTATGATACCAACTCAAAAGTTTCAGCAAGCCTCGTAGGAGTCAGATTACCATACTCTCGTTTACAGTATGCTTTCGAATTAACCCTGCTTCAATTAGGACTTTTGAAGGTTGTAACGTGGCCGGGTTCACGGTTTTAGAAAAAAGATTTAAGGCTCAAAAATATTTGGTGCCCACCCACTCTCCGTGATATTCTCCAGTCCTAAGTTCAATTAACTCGACATGAGTGTTCATCCCTCAGAAGGAATTTTGGCATGGTTGAGGAATCAATGAGGCTTTTCGGACATGGCAGTCGCTCACCTTTCTTCTTTGAACTTGTAGTCACCCGACTTTGTCTTCGCCTAGCAATTTTATCATTATTTTTTCTTTGCCTTTCACTTTTTTTTTTTACAAGTCGTGTGACTTTGCATTGTTTTTTATTTGTTGGAAGTGATTGCAACTACCTCATTTCATGATTGATGGAGAATTGCCGTTGTGGCATTGTCATCTTTTGACCTCCTGAAGAATGAAGGATAAACATTGTGGTTTTGACATTCCTCAACCTTTTGACAGATAACCATTGTTGTATCTTTAGATGCATACCCTTAATGAGTTTTGAACGCTCGGTCAGATTAACCGAACACTACCCTGCCCCTGGGTTAAAAATGAAGGTTTTTTTTAATAGAAACGAAACTTCTGCTTCAGGGCTCAAAGGGGTTAACGAGGGTCTATCTCCCTTATATCTCCGGTGTTTGGGGATTTGAAACAATGCCTGTACATCATCAGCAAGGTTTTATTCGAAAGCGCACCATTTGAAATTCTTGGTATCACGCTCATCATCCTCCCTCCAGAGTTACTTGCCTTTTTTATTTACAAGAGTTGAGTACAACAAGAAAATAAAAGAGAATGGGTTGTTTCAAGACAAAAATATTCAATGTATTATGATTATTATTCAAAAACAAACGAGTTTTGCATACGAGAAAGTGCTTAACGAAACAAGAAAATTACAAATGAGAATGCAGAATGAAACACAAATTGCCAACATTGAAGAGACTTGACTCCGTCTGGATCTATTTCTTTAGAAGAAACATCTTGCAATCTCGACCTCTACTCAGGCGTGGGAAATTCAATTTATGCGCAGACCGCTTGGCGTGAAGCAGATTGCCTTGGAATCAATGAGGTTTTGGACTGTGCCTTTGAATACGTTGCAACCTTCAATCGAATGGCCAGGTGCCCCTGAATGGAACTCACAGTAGGCGTTGGGATCATATCCTTCAGGATAAAGAAAAGGAGGAGGCCCAAGCTGTTTTAATTCCACTAAAGAATTTCGGAGTAAATGAGATAGCAACTGACTATGCGGCATTGGAATTGGTTCATATACCTTTCTTGGCCTTCTTTGATTCTGCCCACCCTGTGGTCGGCGATTTTGTCTATACCTCTGCTGTTGTTGCGGAGCGTACTTAACTGATTGATCATATGGAACAGGCTTTTGTTGCACAAATTGAACTGGTGGCAGGCTAATAGTTGCAGCACAGATTTCTGGAGCATCCTGATCAGGAATAATTTCTGTCATCTGATAGCAAGGGATCTGAACTGGAGAATAAACATGAACTTTCTCTTCAACTTCGGAAATTGTACTTGTTTTTTCACCATCCTGTTCTGGGAATTCAAAATTAGCTGCAGCATTCTGAATCTTACCAGTCATAAGACCATGCTCAATTTTTTCTCCTATGACAACCAAAGTTGAGAATTCAGAAGCAGCACATCCAACCATCCGATCCAGATAGGGGTCTTGTAAAGTGTCCATGAACATGTCTATAAGTTCTCGTTCCAAAAGGGGAGGTTGAACTCTGGCAGCTAGCTCCCTCCATCTTTGTGCATACTCTCTAAAGGATTCGTCAACCTTCTGAGTCAAACCCTGAAGTTGAATTCTGGTAGGAACCATATCACTGTTATGTTTGTAATGCTTGAAAAAGGCTTTGGCTAGATCTTTCCAAGTTCGGATGTTGGTCCTTTCAAGCTGGGTATACCATTCAAGAGATGCCCCACTAAGACTATCCTGAAATAAGTGCATTAGAAGCTTATCATTTTCTGCATAAGGAGCCATCTTGTTGCAAAATTCCTTGATGTGTGTTATTGGGCAAGTGGTACCCTTGTACTTCTCAAAGTTGGGGACTTTGAACTTAGGAGGAATCTTGATATCAGGCACCAAGCATAAACTAGCAGCATCCAAACCAAGGCAATCACGATCCTCAACAGCTTTCAATCTCTTATCCAAAAGACGAAGCTTACCTTCATGTTCATCCATTGGAAACTAAAAAGTATCATATGACGAAACAGAAAGATTTTCACGGTGCGGAGCCTCGTTGACGGGAACTTGCATAGTATTTCTAACATTCTGATTCAAAGGGACCTCTTGGGTAAGATTGACGACTTTTCGATGAACGCCACTTGGATCAACGGTAACATCCGACCTCTGAACAGGCTGCCTTAACTCTCCTTGTCCACGGGTAACGGTTTGGACAGCTTCCAAAAATTGACCCATAGTAGTCCCTATCTGAGCCCTAATCTCTGCCATGTCTGTCTGAATTTGTTCCATGATTAACCTAAAATGTCGGGAAATCAATTTCGCAGTCTCTGATTCCCAATACAAGTTAAGATGCGAATGAGTTCCTTGTAGAAATGCATGTCATGTATGAATGATAAACTCATATGATGCAATGGTATACGAATATATTTTATTCTATGGTTTTTTTTCATGCAATGCAATGTGGTATAGAGTGGGGGTTACAATAAGGATGCCCCACACATGTTAAGGGCTAAACCTGTAACACCCCTTACTAACCCCGCGGCAATTTAAAACAATTATTCAGAGTACATTAAATAAGGGTGCCACAATTCATAATAAATAAACATCATTCAGTCATGTCATGCATTCACTGAGGTAATCATCATAAATTAAAACGTTTCATGTTAACACAGCGGAAATTTATCAAAAACGGACTAAGTTTAACATCTTTAAAACTTATCCTTCAAAACATCAAAACATAACTAGAGTCATAATCATAAACTCTAAACAATCGCGTCCCCAGTGTTACAACTATCAGAGCATGACACCTGACGCTACTAAAACACTGACTCATGAGCTAATCCTCACCGAGTCGAACAGCCACTATCCTCAATCTGAAAATGACAACATGTAAGGGTGAGTCTCATCATAATTAACAAATGTTATAAGATTATAAAGCAATAACACATCACAGCTGTATGATTCACCCAATTGTTTCATAAACAGACAATCAAACAAGTCAAATAACAATCAACACTTCATCAACATTTACAACACTGGAATACCTCCAATCATGTTATAAATTGTGCATATGTATGAACTGACTCTATGCATGTGGTACCAACATCATCATATGGGAATAACCCATGACCGATCCAACATCATCCAAGATACGGCCCTGCCAGCACAGATTCCACACAATGGGAATCATGCCCTTCACTGATCCAACACACCCATATGGATACAGTATCGTCAATGAACATGAATGAATGCAACATATACAACATACTTATACCATCATCATCATCATCATCAACATCATCATCATTATGCAAGTATGTTCATATATATTCACATCATTCAATCACAATTCTATCATCATCATATAGAAAACATACATGTATTTGCACCAATCATCATACTCAATAAGAATAGCATACATGTATTTTCATCATTCTAAAACCAATCAATCATCATCATATAGATTATTCTATAAGGTTCGTTTAGCTCGAAACGGCGCATCAAACGGACCAACAGTTAAAAAGTTATGCATCTTTGAACTTTTAAAAATATCTCAAAACACCAATAGCACGCGGCGCCATCATCAGTTCGCGGCGCGAACTGAGCTTTCCAAGAATTCCTTGGCTCTCTGCCAAGCTGTTCGCGGCGCAAACATCTGCACGCGGCGCGAAACGAGAAAAAGTTATGCCTTCGCGGCGCGAACACGGGTACGCGGCGCGACTTGTGCGTATCACAAATTCCTGGCATTCTGCCCACCTGTTCGCGGCGCCAACCCTATGCACGCGGCGCGAACCGGCGATTTCAGAAACCGCAACCTGCAGAAAACAGCATTCCATACATTCCAAACTCATCCAATTCATACCAGTACGAACCTAGGGAAATAGAATGCACAAACAACACGAAAAACACCTCATAATACATCAATTACACATCAATTGAGATCATAACAACATAGATATCATGGATTCAATTATAGGATCAAACATCACACAATTGGACTCAATCCCTAAACCTATCATATGACTCAATCGACTCGAATTCTACATCTATTCAGTATTATCAACCCCTAACCCGATAATAGATGATAATTAGACAAGTCCCCCCTTACCTTAGCCAAATCCTTGGATGGGTCTTCTTCCTCTTTGGTCCTCTTTCACGTTCTTCAGCTCCTCTTCTCACAACTTCCTGTTTTTCACGTTCTAACCCTTTCTCCTCTGGTTTTTCCTTATTTTATGAAAACATAAAATTAGAAATGGGCTCCCTCACACTTACACCCCCATATTACTTATTCCGCCATAAGGCCCAACAACTTAACATTTTATTTTTCTTTCCACATAACTCCAATAAAATGCTAATTCAAATTAATTAATTTAAAATTAAATTAAACTAATTAAATTAGAAATTTTGGGATGTTACAACTCTCCCCCACTAAAAGAGTTTTCGTCCTTGAAAACATACCTCAAGCAAAGAGTTCCGGATATGAGTCTTTCATTTGGCTTTCCAACTCCCAGGTGACATTCCCCTCAGCCGGTCCTCCCCAAGCTACTCTGACCAAGGCCATTTCCTTGCCACGCAACTGTTTCAGCTTCCGGTCTTCAATCCACACAGGTAAAGTTTCAACGGTCAAGTTATCTTTCACCTGTACATCATCTACCTGAATCACATGAGATGGATCCGCAACGTACTTCCTCAACTGCGATACATGAAATACGTCATGCAAGTTTGCAAGCATCGGCGGCAAAGCAATACGATAAGCTACTTCTCCCACTTTTTCGGAAACTTGGAATGGTCCAATAAAACGCGGAGTCAACTTCTTCGACTTCAATGCCCGACCAATTCCTGTCATAGGAGTAACTCTCATAAACACATGGTCTCCCTCTTGAAACTCAAGTGTTTTCCTCCTCTTGTCATGATAACTCTTCTGACGACTCTAAGACGTTTTCATCTTCTCTTGAATCATCTTAATCTTCTCTGTAGTTTGTTGTACAATTTCTGGTCCAATTACAGCACTCTCACCGGATTCGTACCAACATAAAGGCGTCCTACACCTCCGACCATACAAAGCCTCAAACGGAGCCATACCGATACTCGAATGAAAATTGTTGTTGTAGGTAAACTCAATCAAAGGCAGATAACTATCCCAAGTACCTCCTTTTTCTAGCACACAAGCACATAACAAATCTTCTAACGACTGAATTGTCCTCTCGGTCTGTCCATCTGTCTGCGGATGATAAGCAGAACTCAATCTCAGCTTAGTACCCAAAGCCTTCTGCAAACCTTCCCAAAACTTCGACGTAAATCTTGGATCTCTGTCTGACACGATACTCGAAGGAATACCATGTAGACTAACTATCTTCTCAATATACAATTGAGCCAGCTTTTCCATCGGATAATCCATCCTCACTGGTATGAAATGTGCAGACTTTGTCAACCTGTCCACCACAACCCAGATAGCTTCACAATTCTTAACAGTTCTCGGCAAACCCGAAACAAAATCCATCGATATGCTATCCCATTTCCACTCAGGAATAAACATCGGTTGCATAAATCCAGATGGCTTCTGATGTTCAACCTTTGACTTCTGACACGTCAAACAAGAGAATACAAATTCAGCAATTTCCTTCTTCATTCCAGGCCACCAAAATAGCTTTTTCAAGTCATGATACATCTTGGTAGCACCAGGATGAATACTTAATCCACTACGGTGTCCTTCTTCTAAAATATTTCTTCGGAGTTCAGCAACATCAGGAACACAAACTCTGTCTCCAAACCTCAGTATACCATTCTCGTCAACTCTGAATTCACCACTCTTGCCTTGGTTAATCAAAGTCAATTTGTCGACTAATTCGACATCAGCCTTCTGGCCCTCTCTGATCTCTTCAAGAATACCACTGGTCAGCTTCAGCATTCCCAACTTAACACTAGTAGGAGTACCTTCACATACCAAACTCAAGTCTCTGAATTGTTCAATTAAGTCCAATTCTCTAATCATTAGCATAGACATATGCAAGGTCTTCCTACTCAATGCATCAGCAACAACGTTTGCTCTACCCGGATGGTAATTCAAACCAAAATCATAATCTTTCAAAAATCCTAACCACCTTCTCTACCTCATATTCAACTCTTTCTGATCAAAGAGATATTTCAGACTCTTGTGGTCACTGAACACCTCGAACCTCGAACCGTACAAATAATGTCGCCACAACTTCAAGACAAAAACTACAGCTGCCAGCTCTAAATCATGAGTCGGATAATTCCTTTCATGCACTTTGAGTTGTCTCGAAGCATATGCGACTACTTGTTGGTTCTGCATCAGTACACCACCTAAACCCATCAACGAAGCATCACAATAAACCACAAATGATTCTGTCGGATTCGGCAAAATCAAAATAGGAGCACTAGTCAACCTCTTCTTCAGCTCTTGGAATCCTTCCTCGCATTTTACATCCCAAATAAAAGCCTGACCCTTTCTGGTTAATTTAGTTAACGGCAATGCTAACTTTGAAAATCCTTCAATGAACTTCCTGTAATAACCCGCAAGACCAAGAAAACTACGAATCTCTGACACTGACTTCGGCGCTTCCCACTGAGATATAGCCTCTATCTTAGTAGGATCGACAGCAATACCATTCTTAGAAATTACATGTCCAAGAAAACTGACCTCTTCTAACCAAAATTCACACTTCGACAGTTTGGCAAAAAGTTGCTTCTCTTTTAACAACGCCAACACAATTCTGAGATGTTCCGCATGTTCTTCCTCACTCTTAGAATATATTAGGATATCATCTATAAACACCACTACGAACTTATCGAGATAAGGATGAAATATCCTATTCATGTACTCCATAAATACACCAGGTGCGTTAGTAACTCCAAACGGCATTACCGAATACTCATAATGTCCATACCTTGTTCTGAAAGCGGTCTTCTGAATATCATCGTCTTTCACACGAATCTGGTGATACCCAGACCTCAGATCAATCTTACTAAACACACATGCTCCCACCAGTTGATCCATCAAATCATCAATCCTCGGCAAGGGATACCGATTCTTGATAGTAACCTTGTTCAGTTGTCTGTAATCCACACACAACCTCATTGAACCCTCCTTCTTCTTCACTAGCAACACAGGTGCACCCCACGGAGAAACACTAGGACGAATGAACTTCTTCTCAAGTAATTCTTCCAACTGCTTCTTCAGTTCAGTCAACTCAGACGGTGACATACGATACGGTGCCATTGACACTGGACTAGTTCCTGGAATCAATTCAATGGAAAACTCTACTTCTCTTTCTGGCGGTAATTCATTCACTTCTTCCGGAAAAACTTCTGGAAACTCACATACCACTGGTAGTTCGCTACTTACTACTCTTTCCTTCGAATTTGTCAATGCAAATAACATAAACACTGTTGCACCATCCTTGATAGCTTCATCCACTTGTCTAGCCGTCATCTCCAGATCATCAGAATGAACTTCTTCAGGAAAGATTACTGTCTTCGAAAAACAGTTGATGTGAACACGGTTAAATTCTAACCAGTTCATCCCCAGGATTACATCGAGTTGTTTCAATGGAAGGCACACTAAGTCCATTCCGAATTCCCTACCAAAAATGTCAACCGGACAATTCAAGCATGCAGACGAAGTAGTTACTGAACCCGACGCCGGAGTATCAATAACCATGCTTCCATTTATTTCAGATATTTCCAAATTCAACCTCTTAGCACAATCCAAAGAAATAAAAGAATGAGTTGCTCCAGTATCAATAATCGCAACTAAAGGTGTGCCATGAATAAAACACGTACCTTTAATTAATCTATCCTCCGGAGTGGTTTCTGATCCAGACAAAGCAAAGACCTTTCCTCCAGCTTGGTTCTTCTTCGGTTTAGGACACTGTGGGCTAATGTGACCCTCTTCACCACAATTGTAATAAGTCACAATCTTCTTCTTACAATCAGCGGCAACATGACCCACTTCTTCACACTTGAAACACTTCTTCTGATTCAGCTTGCACTCATTCCTACGGTGCCCGACCTCACCACAGTTATAGCACCTGACAAAAGCACTAGAGTCTCCCCCACTAGGCTTCTTCCAACCACCAGTCTTTGGATTACCTCTACTATATGGCTTACCCTTATCCATAGGCTTCTTCCCTTTTCATTCAACTAACTCGCGAGAGTGAGATGACTTCAGCTTGAGATTATCTTCCTCGAAGATCCTACTACAGTCCACCAAGTCTACGAATCTCCGGATTCTCTGGTATTTGATACCCTGCTTAATCTCATCACGGAGACCGTTCTCGAATTTGATGTATTTCGAGAATTCACTAGCTTCATCGTTGTTGTAGTGAACGTAGTACTTTGCCAACTCAATGAACTTCGAAGCATACTCTATTACTGTCATGCTTCCTCGAACCAGTTCTAGAAATTCAATTTCCTTTCGACCTCTTACGTCTTCAGGAAAGTACCTTCTCAAAAATTCCCTCTTGAACACAGCCCAAGAAATAGCCACACCATCAGCTTCCAGTTCAGTCCTGGTAGTCATCCACCAGTCGTCAGCTTCTTCAGACAACATGTGAGTACCATATCTCACCTTCAGATCTTCAGCACAATCGATGACTCTGAAGATTCTCTCGACCTCCTTAAGCCACTTCTGAGCACCTTCAGGATCATGCGTGCCCTTGAACAATGGAGGATTGTTCCTCTGAAAACTGTTCAGCTGCCTGTCAGCACCAATCGCAGCTCCATTGGCATTTCCTCCCAGCACACCAGCAATCATGCCCATGGCCTCAGCGATAGCATCATCGTTTCTTCCTCCTCTCCCAGCCATTGTTCTGCTTAAATCACAACCAATTTAATCAGAACAGAAGTATCGACAGTTAACTCTTACTAGTCGCATACACAGGAAAGCAAAACTGACACTAAGACTCTGGTCATAACGACCGACTATGCTCTGATACCACTATTGTAACACCCCTTACTAACCCCGCGGCAATTTAAAGCAATTATTCAGAGTACATGAAATAAGGGTGCCACAATTCATAATAAATAAACATCATTCAGTCATGTCATGCATTCACTGAGGTAATCATCATAAATTAAAACGTTTCATGTTAACACAGCGGAAATTTATCAAAAACGGACTAAGTTTAACATCTTTAAAACTTATCCTTCAAAACATCAAAACATAACTAGAGTCATAATCATAAACTCTTAACAATCGCGTCCCCAGTGTTACAACTATCAGAGCATGACACCTGACGCTACTAAAACACTGACTCACGAGCTAATCCTCACCGAGCCGAACAGCCGCTATCCTCAATCTGAAAATGACAACATGTAAGGGTGAGTCTCATCATAATTAACAAATTTTATAAGATTATAAAGCAATAACACATCACAGCTGTATGATTCACCCAATTGTTTCATAAACAGACAATCAAACAAGTCAAATAACAATCAACACTTCATCAACATTTACAACACTGGAATACCTCCAATCATGTTATAAATTATGCATATGTATGAACTGACTCTATGCATGTGGTACCAACATCATCATATGGGAATAACCCATGACCGATCCAACATCATCCAAGATACGGCCCTGCCAGCACAGATTCCACACAATGGGAATCATGCCCTTCACTGATCCAACACACCCATATGGATACAGTATCGTCAATGAACATGAATGAATGCAACATATACAACATACTTATACCATCATCATCATCATCATCAACATCATCATCATTATGCAAGTATGTTCATATATATTCACATCATTCAATTACAATTCTATCATCAACATATAGAAAACATACACGTATTTGCACCAATCATCATACTCAATAAGAATAGCATACATGTATTTTTATCATTCTAAAACCAATCAATCATCATCATATAGATTATTCTATAAGGTTCGTTTAGCTCGAAACGGCGCATCAAACGGACCAACAGTTAAAAAGTTATGCATCTTTGAACTTTTAAAAATATCTCAAAACACCAACAGCACGCGGCGCCATCATCAGTTCGCGGCGCGAACTGAGCGTTCCAAGAATTCCTTGGCTCTCTGCCAAGCTGTTCGCGGCGCAAACATCTGCACGCGGCGCGAAACGAGAAAAAGTTACGCCTTCGCGGCGCGAACACGGGTACGCGGCGCGACCTGTGCGTATCACAAATTCCTGGCATTCTGCCCACCTGTTCGCGGCGCCAACCCTATGCACGCGGCGCCAACCGGCGATTTCAGAAACCCCAACCTGCAGAAAACAACATTCCATACATTCCAAACTCATCCAATTCATACCAGTACGAACCTAGGGAAATAAAATGCACAAACAACACGAAAAACACCTCATAATACATCAATTACACATCAATTTAGATCATAACAACATAGATATCATGGAGTCAATTATAGGATCAAACATCACACAATTGGACTCAATCCCTAAACCTATCATATGACTCAATCGACCCGAATTCTACATCTATTCAGTATTATCAACCCCTAACCCGATAATAGATGATAATTAGACAAGTCCCCCCTTACCTTAGCCAAATCCTTGGATGGGTCTTCTTCCTCTTTGGTCCTCTTTCACGTTCTTCAGCTCCTCTTCTCACAACTTCCTGTTTTTCACGTTCTAACCCTTTCTCCTCTGGTTTTTCCTTATTTTATGAAAACATAAAATTAGAAATGGGCTCCCTCAGACTTACACCCCCATATTACTTATTCCGCCATAAGGCCCAACAACTTAACATTTTATTTTTCTTTCCACATAACTCCAATAAAATGCTAATTCAAATTAATTAATTTAAAATTAAATTAAACTAATTAAATTAGAAATTTTGGGATGTTACAAAACCCAAGGAAACCCCTTAAGGGCTGGGATAATGATAGATATATGGCAATCCAAACCCTACAAGTTAGAGGGTGCACGGAAACAAACATGGAGTGACCGTTCAGGACAGTCACTAAATCTCATAGCCATCGAGAGGCCAATCGAACACATGCTAAAGAAGTTGTCCTCTGTAGGAGGGATGTGGGTTTTTTTTTTAAATAGAATCCCTACAGGCTAGGGGACACATGGATGTAAGCACGGGGTGACCGTTCAAGACAGTCACTAGATCTCATGGCCATCGAGAGGCCAATCAACGTGCATAAGTGGAGGTGTCCTTCGTGGGAAGGACATGGTTTTAGAAATGGGGTCCCTGCAGACCAGGGAACGTGTAGGAATACCTGCAAAAATTAAAACGCAAGACATTCGCAGTATACAAATTGTAAACACATGATAAGCACATAAGCACATAAGCCCTAGGTTCATAGGTTCGGCGTAGCGGCTTAGGGTGCCTACCCTTCCTATTGGTATGTTCTAGAAGGTCTCATGGGGTCGTTCGTAGCCGCCGAGACTTTTTGTCTCTTTGGATTTTAGAACAACTCATTTAATCCATGAGGTTCGAGTTTTAGGGGTAGGTTCCCAGAGAGATCAGCCAAATACCCAGTCCAGCCCTCAACAAGGTCGAGCCTCGTATCAGACCTTTCCGGATATTCAACCCACTCTGAGTGGAATTATAATAAGACTCGTAGGCGATGTAATTCCCCTCTGGTCATTATTATAATTCCCACGCTTAGGTTTAACAGCAATTTATATACAACCTAAAATATGCAGTAAAATAACAAATATTCAAGTACACAGATATTTAATTAAATCACTGTAAATAAATGAAATTGCAAATAAATAAATAAATAAATTTAAATTTAAATATTTATAAAAAAACCATAAACCCTAAAATGGCGAATAAGCCAAACCCTAAAAAATTTCGCCAAAACCTAAATAATTTGCCAAAACCTAAACCCTCTCAAACGTTAGGAGCATAATTAACCAAAAGTATTTTATCTCCAGCAGAGTCGCCAGCTGTAGCAACCTGCCCTAAAAATTAAGCTTTAGAGTCGCCACCTATTCTAAAGGGCGAATAGGAAACCCTACGCAGTTTAGAGGTCGGGGTAAGTTATTATAATCAGGTCGAGGGAAGGTGTTAGGCACCCTCGACCCTTTCCTATTGGCTTTGAATCTAAGGTAACAGTTTTATGGCTAAAATATTGAGGTTTAATAGCTAAGAAAGTGAATAGGGGAAAAATTGAGATTTTAGGGAGGGGGACTCGCCTTGGTTATCCAAGTGCCTACGTATCTCTTTAGGGAGAATCAGAGTCAACGTAGTTCGGGCACAAGGTTGTACGCCTTTGAATTAGAATCTGTGGTTTGAAATTGTTTTGAAGGCTTTTTGAGTGGCCTATCGTAGTTTTGAATTTGTGTTTTGCAAGGGATTCTGAATTGCCTAGGATAAAAATCCGTAGTGTCGTGGTTTAGTGTGTTTTGAATGTTTTAAGTGTTTGGGCGTACAACCCTGATTTGATTTGGCACCGTTAGATGCGGTGACCAATGGATTTGGTCAATATAGCTAACGGATTAAGAGTATCGCTGGTTACTCAGATCGATAGATTGATCATCGCAGGCAGCAAATTGAAAGTGTTTTAGATTGTGTATTTTTATCTCTCGTCTAAAGCGACTAATAGTTTTAGTCGGGTCGAGGAGAGAATTAATTTAGAATTAACAAATTAATTAAAATATCACTTCTCGTCTAATGCGACCAATGGGTTTAGTCGGTTCGAGGAGAAGATTAAACTAGAACTTAACTGAATTATTATTAACAAATAAATAAATTGATTCGAATTATTTCTCGCCTAATGCGACCAATAGGTATGGTCGGGTCGAGGAGAAAATTGATTATCGAAAAAAAACAAATAGACAAGTATTAAATTTATCAAATAGTATTAATTAGTTTTTTTTAATTAAAATTTTATTAGGCGCAGGGGGGGTGTTATGCTAAAGGCCAGTAATTTAGGGGTGTGTTAATAGCAAGGGCCTTGGCCCTAAACAATTCTAAGGTCCAAATGAGACAACCAGGATCCGCTAGGATCTGGTGCGCGCGTGCGTTTGCGCCTACGGTACGCTGGCGTGTTTTCATGCGCTTGATTTGATCAGATGGCTCCCCTAGATCTCGCCTCGGCCGTTGATTTAAAGTGATTTGAATGGCTGGTCTGGATTTAATATGGATCAGGGGTGTAGGATAAGAGAGATAGGGGAAATCACCTTTGGATGATCCAATCACGTGGCCCGTAAGTGGCCACGTGTCGCTCTATGAGTGGTCGTAAAGAGATAAGTTTGTTCTATCCCCATTCTCCCAAAGTTTCCCTCTTCCCCACACTTTCCCCTCGTTTCTCTCACTCTCCATGCCCTCCATTAATTTTTTTGTTCTCTCTCTCATATTATCCTTTCTTTTCTCTCTTTCTATACTCAAGACAAAAACAAAATAAAACCAAAAAAAATCACATAGAATAACATCTGACAAGGTGCTTAAGAACACACGGTGGTGTTCATGAAGAGCGCGGTGGCTCCGATGAAGACGCGGCGGCCGGTACGGCGGCGCTGCTTCAATATTTCCAGAAACGCGAAATAAAGCTAAGGATTCGTTCGTTACCTCTTCGGTTTTCCTCTTCTCTCTGATCCCTCCTCTAATTCTTCTCCTTTTCCCTTGCGGGTACGTCGGAGATGTGGACAGCGGCGGCGGTCAGAAAAATTGATTGCTCTGCGCTTCAAGATCAACTTCTCCTCTTTCTCCGTTTTCGTTCCCCCGATCCTTCATCCCCCTTTCATGTAATTTCTTTCTTAGATTTATAGTCTAGGGTTTTGACTCCTTCATTAGGCAAGATTAGATTCTTAGCTTTTTTAGGATTTGATTCGGATTGTAATTTGATTCAGATTTTTAATGAAATTATTATTGATTCTGTGTATGTATTGTTTTGATCTGATTTCTGTTAATTGATTGTGAGTTGTTTTTGTTAAGATTTGATGTTGTATCATTTGATTGTGATCTGGTTTGCGATTTGATTCGAAGAATCTTCTGGGCTTGGGCAAGAAAATGAGTTTAGGGTTTGTTGTTTGATGAAGAGCGGCGGCCGCAGCCTGGAGATGAACAGGGTTTCAACCCTAGTTCTTTGGTTGACTCGGTCAACCCCAAAACAATTTCCTTTCTTTTTTTCTTTTTTACAATTTTTCAATAAATTAAAAAATAAAAACGTGAGATAATAATAATAACATAAAAACGAAAAAATAAAAAGAACTTTGTTGACTTTGGTCAACCATTCAGAATAAAAGGAATAAAAACTGATAATTGCTGAATAATAACCAACTTAGATTGATAAAACCCCTTTTTTTTTAAATAAATACTAATTTGTTGATAAATTAATATTTATAGAAAACTGTTAGAGAATATAAATGGGCCTAATATTCAAATTGGACCCAAGTTTTCTATTCCTTTAAAGCACACCCTTTTATCCTTTTTCAAGAATCAATTTATGCATGGGCCTAGTGTTAACTGGGTCCCAAATACTTTCTACTCACACCCCCATTTTATTTTAATCGATTTATAAGGGAATTTTATAAGAGATCGAGTTTAATAATAGATATATTAAACCCTATGGCTCTTAATTCTTAACACCCTTAATAAATTAAAATATGTGAATTTAAACGGGTAAATTTTGGGGTATGACAACATCTAAGGTGACACACTAAAGATGTGGTTCTCCAGTGAGACAGATAAAAATAGAAAAAAATTTAAATAATCAAGTTTAATAAAAAAATTACAAAAAAAAACCATGTTTTTAAAATAATTACCAAAATGTCTAGGTTTGGAACCCTAGATAGGTGGATGCGCCAACTGAAATGGCGCATAAGTGTTTTATAGGGGTGCATGCGCCAATTCAAATGGCTAACCCTAAATTTTCATGTGATTACGCCAAATGGAATGGCGCATTAGGGTATTTTTTTCCCTTTTAGCCAAACCATTTGGCGCCTAAGGCCAATACTTTTTTTTATTTTTATTTTTATTTTTTATAATTAAATTTAGAAACACCTATTTTGACATCCTATATTCGAAATCTAAACAATGGGGCTATATATAAAAACCGAAAATAACAAATTTCATTAATTTTAGGGAAATGATACATCGATAACAATTGATTAAAGAAAACATAACAAAATACATAACAAAATGCCTAAGGGCGCCCCTCGCCAAGATAACCATCTGTTATGCACGAAGGTCTTATTATCGGACGTCTAGCGCGTTCGTTGATGTCGCCGCGAAGCCTAGCACCACCCCTACCCATTCGTGCTTCTTGCTGGGTCTGTGTAGCTGGGCCTGAAAGTGGGTTGTTCCGCTGGTCGCTGTCTATGAATTTGTCAACGCCGTCATAATTTTCCAGAAACCGACTGTCGTAAAGTCGGTTACCCAAGCATTCAAAAGTGTTAAATGGTGGTGGGGGAGTGGGTTGGGACACGACTTCCGGTCTGTAGCACCCAGAAGCACTAGAACTACCTTGATAAAATCCAAATTGGTTCGACGGTGTTGCATAGCCAAAAGGGGTGTCACGATGAGATGATTCAGCATGTGGACCATCGTCGGGACTTAGATGGAGGCTTGACGAACCAGCCTCAATGTTTTGTATGAACAACCTTGTGGACCCTGTGTAACCTGCAAAGCCAAGTGGTTGTGAATGGGTCTGGTATTGGCTAGAGGAATGGTGTTGGTCTTCAGCTTTTTGGAAAGGTTGAGACTGTGATTGGAACAGATTTTGTTGCCGGTAGTTGCGGTTAGAACGGGAAGGAGTATGGAATAGATTTTGTTATTGGTTGGTGTACTGATATTGTTCTTGTTCTCGTTGTTGTTGTTGTTGCAGCTGTAGTTGTTGTCGTTGTTGTCGTTGTTTTCGTTGTTGTTGTCTTTGTTGCAGTTGTTGTTGTTGTTCCTCTTCAGGTTGTTGTTGTGGTAGGATGTAGTTATGAGCACAGGGGTCTATCAAGTAGAACGGATCTGCAATAAATAAATTAGGGGTGGTAACCGTACGGTAAAAACTCATGTATTGTGCGGATGGTTTCATCTCACGATCACTCACGGGGAAGTCGAGGACATATTGGCGACGGTCCTTCCAAATCTGGCGCCATTCGGGTGCGTAATCCTTCCAGTTTTGATGATTCCACTGATGGTTGACTCGTATGAGGTGCCACACTCCCAAGTCAACTGGAGGATCGGGTATACCTTGATGCATTCCGAACTGTAGTTTGACCCGATCACTATGATGCATTTCGATGATGTTGTACCGGATCAGGCAAGTTCTTGCAGTCTAAATAGCTACATCTGCACCTCTAGGCTCATGGTCGCAATCGAGATACGATCTCCATTTAAACTGCATGCATAAGAGTTATACATTATATCGGTCAAATATTTATAAAAAATAAACTTATAAAAGAGCAAAAGATTAGAGATGATACATCCTCGGGTCGTAAGTGATCAATCAGCTGGCGGTACATCGTGATATTTGACCGCGGATTTTTCGTGAAGTCTATTTTTTTCACACAAAATCTAAAACGCAAATTAAATGTGTTAGTTAGAGTAAATCATAATCCACTTATTCTGCATGAAAAAGTTGAATTAAAAAGTTACCTCAATGCATACGGAAATGTCCAGCTGGTTCTGTTAATCGGGGCCATTATAGGCATCCTCCACCACCCCCACACTTGCACCAACAGAGCGCATCCATAGAATGTGCAAGAATCGTATTTTGCGTTATTGCACAGGGATTGGTACAACGTAGCCAGGACTGCAGACCCCCAACTATATAGATTCACTCTAGTAAAATCCATTAACAAACGTAGATACATAAAATTAACGGTGTTACCGGTACTATCTGGAAACAAAACGTTTCCAAATAGCAAGATCAGGTAACACCTGGTTTTCTGAAGTATAGTTTCTTGGGAAGAATCATCATCCAACTGAAATGTTGAATAATAGTCCTTTAACCTCTTAAGGTTAACACCCTGTCCCCTAGCACCAACTTGTTCCTCTATCAAGTCTATACCCAATGCCTGATGGCAAAGGTAATTTTCTTGCATTACACAACCATTAATTGCCTTACCGTCTACTGGAAGGCCTAGCAACATGTGAACATCCTCCAGGGTTATGGTGCACTCCTCTGTTGGAAGATGGAAAGTGTGGGTCTCCGGCCACCAGCGTTCTAACAAGGCCAGAACAAATTTGTGATCTATGGAAGCCTTAGCGATGCTGCTAATGGGTCTGAAACCAGCAACTTCTAAGTATGGTTTTATGCGTTCGTCCGGAGCGATGATCGAGTGACTACGAGTTCGGAATCGAGAAGCATCCTGAAAATAATTATGTATGCATTAGTATGCAGTTATAACATTATAGATACATGCAGTTATTAACGTAATAGTAAAATACTTACATAGGATGTGATGTTCTCCACGGTTCCTCGGTGCGTATCACCCATTGTTAAGAGAGACGTGGTTGAACACTAGAAATCTGGAATTTGAAAGCAAAATGATTATTGTGAGAGTAAATGAGTGATGGTGATGAGAAATCTGCAGAGGCCAAGGTAGTATATATAGTGATAAGGCTGAAATAGTAACAAGCTGCATGTTGGACATGTCAACACATTCAATGTTGCTAGGTGTTGCTTGTGTAGAAGTGGTTGGCATGCATGCAACATAGCTTTCGGTGACAGGATATGGTGACATGCATGCAGAGAAGAAATAGGTGACAGATAGGGTTGCATGCATGCAATATTAGGAGGAATCGTTTCAGGAATCTTTTCAGGAATCGTATTAGACGCATGCGAACTTGCAGGAATCATTCCAGACGCATGCATCACACAGAAATTATTAAGAAGTTAACGGGTGGGGACCAGGTGGGGACCACATGTACAACACATATGCGCCAAATGGAATGGCGACTTCATACAAATACAACACATATGCGCCAAACCAATTGGCGCCTTCCAGGAGAGGAAAACAACCTATGCGCCATTTCATTTGGCGCATTAGTGCAAGGGTTAATGAACTTTTTAGTCCCTCTAAATATTGCAGATTTCGTTTTTAGTCCCTCCAAAATTTTCCTTTAAGAAATCGTCCCTTCAAAAATTTTCGTCTAAACTATTGGTCCCTAACGTCAAATTTGCTAGAGATTAACTACGACTTTAGCCACCGATTAGCTACGAAATTTGACGTTAGGGACCAATAGTTCAGAAGAAAAATTTTGAAGGGACGATTTCTTGAAGGAAAATTTTGGAGGGACTAAAAACAAAATTTGAAATATTTAAAGGGACGAAAAAGTTCATTAACCCTTAGTGCAAACCCTAATTTTTTTTGAAAATTAGGGTTTCTGTTTTGTCATGTAGTGGAAACCCTAATTTTGTTATGAACTGTCAGATACACGTGCGTCCCTCTATAAATTAGGGTTTCTTGTGTGCAGAAGACTACACACACAAATTAAAGATGAGATCTCGCATAAGGACAGATAGAACCCAAACACTAACCCGAAACAATGGCTTCATCTCCCGAATACTTGGTAAATGCCCATCTAAACGGTGAGACTTACTCACATGAAACAGCTGGTTTTGTGATGAGAAACACTCAAGTTTTGCCATTTTTGTTAAGCAAAAGAGCCACCTTTACATCCTTCATTCAGTGACTTCAGGCTAAGATTGCAATGGGACCTATTACAAACATTTTCTACCAATGTCTTTCTTTCAATAACAACAACACCGTCAAGTTTTATGAGATGGAGATTGCAAATGACGAAGACCTCCAAGATATGTTTGCTACCCATGAATATTCTGGCTTGGATGCCATCGAGCTGTACGTTACTATACAGGTTGAGACACAAGAAACTCATATTGTCCAGTCGCAAGTTATTGACCCACCAGTCAACGAGTAAGAAGAGGTTGATGTCATAGACGAGGAAGAAGAGGATCTGGAAACTGAATTTGACGACATGGTCAACAAGGAATCCGAAGACGAGCAACACGTGTTGGTACCTCCAGCTCATGTGTACGCACCTCCAGCACATATGAGTAACTTGAACCTGCAAGGTGACGAACCATCATCCGGCATCTTCTTCACACCTTACATCTAAAATGACGATGAGTTAAAGGAAAGAGACAAGTTTCCTTCTAAGGAGGCATGTCTTAGAACAATAAAAAAATGGCACATGGCGCACAACGTTGATTTTAAAGTAGATCGTTCAAACCTGGAGCGGTATGTAATCACTTTTAAAAATCCAGAATGTGGCTTCAGACTGTTGGCTTCATATAGGAAGAGAATTAATGCATGGGTCATAGGGTCGATTACGCAACAACACACATGTGTCAACCCTAACACTTCCTAGGATCATACGAAACTCAGTGGCGATCTTATCTGTCGGGAGATCTTGCCTCTCATAAGCTCTGATCCGTCTTTGAAGGTCAAAAATATTATCTCGCATATCGTTACAGCCTACAACTACACTCCATCTTACAGAAAGGCGTGGGTTGCAAAAACAAAGGCAATTGAAAAAGTCTACGGCAATTGGGAGGAGTCATACAAAATTCTTCCCCGCTACCTTACTGCGCTACAAACTTACGCACCTGGCACTGTTTCTATTCTAGAGACACTGCCCGCGCATGCCCCGGATGGAAACCCTGTCCAAGGAAACAGAATATTCCATCGCCTTTTTTGGGCGTTCAAACCTTGCGTACGAGGGTTTGCACATTGTAAACCCATACTTCAAATTGATGGAACATGGTTATACGGAAAATACAAGGGAATCATGCTTATGGCGGTTGCACAGGACGGGAACATCAATATATTTCCAGTGACGTTCGCAATTATTGAAGGTGAAACTGCCGCCGCTTGGAGTTTCTTTCTAAGAAACCTCCGAGAATATGTTTCTCCTTAGCCTGACCTCTGTTTAATCTCTGATAGCCACGCTTCCATTGAGAGTGCTTATAACAATCCAGCAAACGGATGGCATGACCCACCATCAACTCACGTCTATTGTATTCGCCACATCGCCCTGAACTTCATGTGGGAGATCAAGGATAGGCAGCTCAGGAAGGCCCTGGTCAATGCTGGTTATGCATTAACCCAACCTACATTGCAACATTATCGGAGTGAGATTGTACTGACCAATCCAGATGCGGGAACTTGGATAGATAACCTTTCCAGGGAGAAATGGACAATGGCTTATGACAAAGGCGTGCGATGGGGCCACATGACGACAAATCTGGTAGAATATATGAATGGAGTTTTCAAAGGCATTCGTAACCTTCCTATCACAACACTAGTGGAGGCAACCTACTTTAGGATGGCTTCGCTATTCTCAACGAGAGGCAGGAAGTGGGGTGATGTTAGACAATCGGCTCAATTATTAAGTGATAGTTGCATGAAATTTATGCAAGAGCAATCGGCAAAAGCAAACACTCATCAAGTAACTGCTTTCGACTGATTCAACCGCACCTTCAGTGTTCGTGAAACAATTGGCCACAATGAGGGTTTGCCAAGACAACAATATAGGGTTCTGCTAGACGACCATTGGTGCGACTGTGGAAGGTTTCAAGATTTCCGTATGCCTTGCTCACATGTCATAGCTGCATGTGCATTTGTGCACCGCGACACAATATCACTACTGTCTCCAATTTACAAGGCTCAGACATTGCTTCGAGTTTACAGTGGTGCGTTTCCAGTGGTAGCCAAGGAGGATTACTGGCCTGAGTATGATGGGGAGGTAGTTTGGCATAATGACACAATGCGACGAAAGAAAAAGGGTCGCCCCAATAGTACGCAGATTAGAACCAAAATGGACGTCCACGACAAAATGGAAAGAAAATGCAGCATTTGTCGTCAGGTGGGGCACAATAGAAAAAGATTTCCTAGTCGTGGCTCGACCTCGTCGCAAGTTTAATCTACTTTGTATTTTTTTTTACGACAATGTATCAATTTCGTTACCACCTCTTGTAACCTTTCCTTAGTCTTTCATCAATAAAGTGTGCTTTAGTAAAATACCGCAATCGACAACACAAATATTATTTAGGGTTACTAAGAATTTTACGAACTCGGTTTATCAGACGTTTTTACGAAAATATAACACCGGAATCAAAAAATTTGCACGAAAATACCCGAAACAGATTTTTTTTTATTTAAAAAAATACCCCAACACATAGGAGCCAAATGAAATGGCGCTTATGTGTGGGTTAATGTATGCACGCGCCAATTCAAATGGCTAACATGCTTTTGCCCTAATTTTTCTTCAAATGCGCCAAATGGTGTGGCGTGTTGTACACAGATGCGCCAAATGATTTGGCGCATTCACTATTCTGGGTTCTCAAACCTAGACATTTTGGTAAATATCCTGAAAAGATGGTTTTTTTTGTAATATTTTTTTTTAAACATGGTTATTTAAAAAAAAAAATCATAAAAATACCGTTAAATTTAATTAATAATTCAGATATATTAAAAAACAAACAAAAAGAAAAAGAACAATTTATGTTTTTCACACAAGTTCGGGATTTAAATGATCCCCCATTCTAGAGCCATTGGATTAAGGTGGTTTTTTAAATGGGGCTCAATGAGTCTCTCACCTATATACTATCCAATTTTACCGTGAGATTAAACATGTCTACATTATATTATTATATTCTACTATATTAGATTTGATCTCTTCGTGCATTTCAATTTTCTCTCTCTCGACTAACAAATAACATTACTCTATTCCAACCAACAACTTGCAGTATTGATCACTGTTGTCTCAGAAATTCAAAGGGATCAAGATAAAACTCTACCTCTGTTAGTTTCACCATTACATATCCATATCTCATGTTACATCAACTAAGCTTAAAAAAAATCCATGGAAAAGAAAAACACAAAGTTTTGTTTAAATTATTTTCTGTCCCAAAGCAATGATATATAAAAAGGCAACAGAGGTTAAAATTATTAAGGTTATTCATTGTTAAGGCAATCTAAACGAGTTCTTTGATGATATTTATCGCTACTAGGTATTTAGAGTGACAAGAACAATTAAACAAAAGTTAAAATTGCAATCCATTTTTATTAGATTGGAAATGAACATCTATTTAAAAAAAGGGAAAATTTTAAAAAAGCTCTCTTGGAACAAAATTTTACATAAGGTATGATGCCTCAAAATCTAAATTTATATATAATAACAAAATTTCCAATTTTGTATAAAATAAATATAGAAAAAGAACCTTTTAAAATGGATAATGAAAGATAAGAGTGATACAATATTCAACCACTCACAAAGCTTCATCTAATTTTTCCCAATCCAAATTTTCAATTCACATTATTTTGAAGATGTTTAAAAGACAATGATAGTAGAAACACACAAGCAAGATACTTCTAATGTTCAAACACATAAGTAAGGGACTTCAATACTCAAGCAAACAAGCAAGAGACTTCTGATTGCTCAAGCACACAAGCAAGATACTTTTATAAATGCTCAAGCACACAAGCAAAAGACTTCATAAATGCTCAAGCACACAAGCAAGAGACTTCACTGCTTAAGCACGCATGCAAGAGACTCCTAACAATCTATCTAAGTGATAAATATTAGTGATAGAGTGATAGTTACGCTTGATATACAATCAAATATGTAAACAGATTACAACACAGAAAAATCTAAGACTTAAGAACTTCTAAGAATGTACAATGGTAAGAAGTTTTAAGTTAGCTTGTGGTCTTTGTCTTGACAGAGTAACTTCTCTTTTTCTTATCAAGGCACAGTGTTGCATTTATCTCCAAATCTTCAACTCTTTTTATAGAGTTCCATGAAAGAGTCATTGGAAAGCTTCCTCAAATGGATAATGTTGTTGCAAGCTCATTTGAACTTCTTTTACTACAAAAGGAATTTTCAATTGAAAATGTTCAGGCATCTGTAACTTTCTGCTGAGTTATTATGTGACCAGAATAGGAAAAATTAACCTCAGAAGTTGATAGCGACGTGTCATGACTTCCTCGGTTCGTGAACTTTGTCTGGGTTTAGGTTCATGTCCTTCAGAGTCTAAGTCTGTGCATCTAATGCTTCAGACTTTGACTCTTCAGCAGCTGGCTTTTTCAGATTCTGATCATCTTGATAAGAAGTTGATTCTTCAAAATCTACCTCTTAACAACTTCTCTTATGATGTTCAACGCAGTTTCGGGACTGACTTTCGATTAGTACACACACACACAATTATCATAAAAATCAAGAGATATGGTATAAACCAATTTTGTTCTAACACTCCCGGATGACTTCACTCACAATGGCGTAAATCTCAATTCGCCTCTTCCTCACTTCAGAAGAAGGCACATTACCAAGGCCAAACCCTTCTTCATATCCAAGTCATTCGAACCAAGAACCCAAGTTCTCTTTCATAATCGTCTTGTCGGGGGAAAAGACCTAGTTAGGTGCAATAAAAATGGACATCCAAGAGGAAATGAGGCGAGGACCAGTATTTCAAAAATGATCCCTTATAGAAATGAGAAGATTCAATAAGGGAGCGACATAAGGTGATATGAGCCTCTGAAGTAAGAGGCTTCACAAGTAAGAAATGAAGGATAGAAAAACACTTAGAAAGGGGGGGTTTGAATAAGTGTAACTTTAAAAACTCTTAAGATAAAAACAATTGCATAATGATTTTTATCCTGGTTCGTTGTTAACGAAACTACTCCAGTCCACACCCTTAGAGTGATTTACCTCACTTGAGGGTTTAATCCACTAATCAATCTTGATTACAATGGTTTTCCACTTAGATACCCTCTAAGTCTTCTAGAGTATTCTGATCACAACCTGATCACTCTAGGAAATCAATGCTTAGATACTCTCTAAGACTTCTAGAGAATCCGATCACAACTTGATCTCCTCTAGTACCTTTACAAATGAATGTAAACAAATTCTTACAAGAGTATTACAATGCTACTTAATAAGCTATAATCACAACTGTGATATTTCTCTTAAGTTTAAGCTTAATCTCACCAAGATATTACAACAGTAATGAAGTGAGGTTGAAGATGAAGTTTGAGAGCTTTTGAATTTGACAGCGTTTCTGTATGTTTGCGTAGAGTGTTGTGTACAGCTTCTCATCAGAACTTCTATTTTTAGGCATTTTGAGAAGATGACCGTTGGGAGCATTTAATGCGTTGCGTGATCTGTACAACATTGCATTTAATGTTTCACTCTTTTGTCAACTACCTCGAGCCTTGCTTTAACTGACTTTGCCTTTAATAGTTTCTAACGTTCCTTTTGTCAGTCAACGTAGCCTGCCATCTTGTACTTGCTTCTGATCTGATCTTTGTATATACAACGTTTGAATTAATCTGAGTCAAACAGCTTGGTGCAGAGCATCTTCTTGTCTTCTGACTTTGAAGTGCTTCTAGCGTGATACCATAAGAATTTCAGTGCTTCTGCTTCTAATCTCAAGTTCTTCTGATGCTTCAATAGACCATGTTCTGATTCTGCTTGACCATCTTCTGATGTCTTGCGAGAGCATGTTCTGATGTTGCATACTGAACCTTCTGAGTCAGTGATTCTTGCGCTGAATTTGTGCATACTCTTCATATATTTCCTGAAATGGAAAATGCATAGGATTAGAGTACCACATTGTCTTATACAAAATTCATATACCTTGTTATCATCAAAACTAAGAATATTGATCAGAACAAATCTTGTTCTAACAATCTCCCCCTTTTTGACGATGACAAAAACATATATAATTGATATGAATTTGCAATCAGAATATCAGATGACCAAAGACAATTACACAGTTATAGCATAAGCATATAAACATAGTGTGAATATGTCTCCCCCTGAGATTAACAATCTCCCCCTGAAATAAATACTGGAAGAATTTATAAATAAAATACTTCCCTGAGTATTTTCCATTTCAGTCGAGACGTTCACATTTGCTTAGAACTTCAGAACATTCAGAGCTTCTGCTTCTTGCTTCCGTAGGACAGCTCTAGAGCTTTGAATTTCTTCTTGAATCATTGCATGCTTGATTGTATCAGAACATTATTGAATGTACCAGAGCATCATCAGAGCATCTCTACATCCTGAAATGTTTCAGAACAAACTATACGACAAAAGTCAGAGCATGTATGAGTCAGAACATTCTTTTAAGAAGGAACATGTATCAGAGCAAAAAACTCTGGTAAGTTCTTAAAAGAAATATGTATCAGAACATATAAGGAATAAGAATGTGTTAGAGCATATTCTGCCACGAGAATATCAGAACATTCTTCCTTCTTGCTTCTGATCTTGAAGCTTCACAGCACTAAGCTTGCTTCATATTCCAAGAACATGCTTCTTTCTTGAATAGCATATTCTTCATGTATTTGCTTCTTATGCCAATCCTGCAAAGATATTCTCAAAAACATAGAACTTGCAAATAATGTTAGAAATGTTGAGACTTACTCCCAGCAACTGATATAATAAATCAAATCAATTATCACGTTTTCTCCCCCTTTTTGTCATAACATCAAAAAGCATTTAAAAGATTCAGATGAAAAACAAACAATATGAGAGAAGATAATGTTTCATTGATTCATCAAAACATATCAGAAGATACAGAAGGAGATGCAAGAAACAGATGCAAGAAACAAGAGACAACTAAGACCAAAAGACTACGACTAGCCTAGCATAGAAACTATCTTGGCTAGAAGGTCTTGAATCTCAGAAGTGCTTTATGTCTGCTTCTTCATGAAGGTTCTGAATTCCTAATGCGTTTCCTCATGCTTATCCAAATGAGAAGCAATATCAGCTTGGTTCTGTTGAAGAGCTTTCACAGCGTTCACCAGAACAGAAGGTCCAGCAGAAGAAGCTTCACAGCTATCGTTCAGAGGAACAGCATGCTTGATAGCAGCATCTATCATGAGAACATCATCTTGATTTTCCTGAACAGGAAGTTTCTCAACAGGATAATTCTCAGCACTTTGTTTCTCAGCATCAGCTTCTGACATAGAAGCATCTTCAGCATAATCTGGTGCAGGAAGATCAAAATATTCATTCTCAAGAGCCTGAAGAATTGCAGCCAGATTCCTTGGAGGAGTGGGAGCAGCAACTGCTGATTGATATTCAACCTCAAGAATAACCATGTTAGGTGCCTTCTCAAAAGGATTCTCCCTCAGCCAGTTGAATAGCCACTGAAAGTGTCCAATCAGAATGAGAAATTGAGGCTTCCATACAACCATAGTTAGGCATGGTTCATCTTCCAGCTCATCCACAAACTTCTTCTCCTCAAGAGATCTCCAAAGAGGCTTCCATACATCATAGTAGATTTTAAAATATGTCAAACCAGATGTCTTAACATTGTTAGCTAAAGTTGTACTGTGTTTTAGTATATGTTTTAGGTTATTTTTTATCAGGTGTTCATTTGTAGGAAATTTATGCACAAACTCAGGAGGAGTCTTGTCACGAGGTGTTCCAATAATATTGGATTAATCGTCCTGGTTTTGTGGAATTAATTATGGGAAACCTTAAAACCTGATTTGCTCTTGGCCTAAGTCCAAGTTTGCTGCTGCTGCTACCTTATAAAGTATGCATAATCCTACTTGTGTCGTAACTCAAGTATTAAAGACGGTGTGTTTATCGAGTTTAGTCTTGAGCCTGTAATTAATTATAATCCGCTCTTATATTGTTTTGATATTAGAGTTGGAGTATTTTAGGTGAGTTGTAATTTGTTAATCATCTATAAGCTTATAAGCAGGAGATGGTTATGTGTCTTTGAAGAGTGTCTTCTACATTTGATTATTTGTGTCGTTTATCACTGGTTGTGATTGAAGGGATTTGAGGAGGGCCTCATACCTAGGTGAGTCTTAGGTAGAAGTATAGCACGAGTAGTATTAAGTGAGTAGATTGTAAACCGAAGGTTTTTTGCTGAGGGTCTATGAATTGATACTATCTAGTGGACTTATCTCTGGCTTGGTAGCCCCCAAAGTAGGTGTTGTTGGACACCGAACTGGGTTAACACTTGCTTGTGTTTCTTTTCCTTATGTTACTATTTTACTATTGTTGTCTTGATTCCATAGTGCTTAGTCCTCAGATATTTATGTCGTGAAATCTCCTTCGACATCACATATTTGATACCAGAATTTCAATTGGTATCAGAGCAGGCATCCTGCTCTGTATCTTGGTGAGATCTAGGGAAGATACTTTCTGGTAATATGAATAGGGAAGGAGGATTTGTGAGTAGACCACCTGTTCTAAATGGAAGAAATTATGATTACTAGAAACCACGCATGGTGGCCTTCTTAAAATCATTGGACAGCGGGGCTTGGAAAGCTGTCTTGAAATGTTGGAAGCATCCTGTCATTATGGGAGCAGATAAACAACCCACTTCTGAGTTAAAGCCATAAGAATATTGGGATAAAGAAGAGGATGAATTGGATCTTGGAAATTCTGAAGCCTTGAATGCTATATTCAATGGAATTGACAAGAACATATTCAGATTAGTGAATACATGTGAAGTAGCTAAAGATGCCTGGGAAATTCTCAAAACTAATCATGAAGGCACATCCAAAATGAAGATGTCAAGACTTCAACTGCTCACCACCAAATTTGAGAATCTAAGGATGAATGATGATGAAAGTATTCATGACTTCCATATGAATATTCTTGAGATAGCTAATGCATCCAGTGCTTTAGGAGAAATATGCCAGAAGACAAATTGGTAAGAAAGATGCTCAAGTCTCTTCCTAAGAGATTTCACATGAAGGTGACTGCCATAGGAGAAGCTCAAGACATTAACCAGATGAAATTGGATGAGCTTGTTGGATCTCTTCAGATATTTGAACTGAGCATCAATGAAAGATTTGAAAAGAAAAACAAAAGCATAGCTTTTGTAACTAACACTGAAGATGAAAAGAAGGAATATGGTTTGGATACAAATGAAGGAATATCCAACACAATAGTACTGTTGGGAAGACAGTTTAGCAAGGTACTAAAGCAGATGGATAGGAACCCAAGATCAAATGTCAGGAACACCTCATCTGACTTCCAAAAGTCAAATGATTTTGGAAGAAGAAGAGCCGAAGAAAAGTTCACTCAAGGGAATGGAATACAGTGTCATAAATGTGAAGGCTTTGGACACATTAAAGCTGAATGTCCTACATATCTCAAGAGATAGGAGAAGGGTTTATCTATAACTTGGTCTGAAGAGGACTTTGAAAGTGACCTTGAAGAGGAATCTGCCAAGTATGTGAAAGCTTTAACAAGCATGTGTACATCCAATGAAGACTATAGTGACGGTGAACTAACCTATGATGAGTTAGTTGTATTATACAGAGAACGGCGTCTCAGAAGTGCTGAAGTATGCCAAGAAGGGGAGAAACAAAAAGGTCTCGTATATCAACTGGATGCAGAAAAGAAAGAGCATTTGAAAACTATCTCCATACTGAAAGACGACGTGAGTTCCCAGAAGTCTGAACTTGACAGAGTTCACAAATCTGTTAGAATGCTGAATAATGGGTCTTGCGTGCTAGATGAAATTCTTCAAGGGGGGAGAAGGACTGAAGACATGAGTGGTCTAGGATTTAATGAGAAAAATAATTCTGCTCCAGATTTCAATCATCACAAGGATGCATCAAAGATGTCAAATCAAATGCTTCAACATCATGACAAGAGTAGAGAAAATCGCACCAATAAAAGATTCCAGCACTGGAGATGTCATCATTGTGGACGATTTGGACATATAAGACCTTTCTGCTTTAGGTTGTATGGGTTCCCTAAGCTTGCATCTCTCCCTAAGTCTGAGAAGACCACTTTTAATAACAAGAAGATGAAATAATGGGCACCTAAGAATGTTGTTGCCAATTTTATAGCTCATACCTCTCTCAAAGTTTCAACCAAAGACGAATGGTACTTTGATAGTGGTTGTTTAAGACATATGACACATGTCAAGAATTTGTTGGTGGGTATCAAACCTTACTCCACTAGCTATGTGACGTTTGGCGATGGAGCCAAAGGTGAGATCAAAGGAGTTGGAAATATGGAGTGCTTAGGAGATCCAACCCTTAATGGTGTGTTACTTGTGAAAGGGTTGACAACCAACCTAATAAGCATAAGTCAACTATGTGATCAAGGCTACAAATTAAACTTCAACAAATTTGAGTGTCTTGTTACCGACAAGAAGAGTGAAGTGATTATGAAAGGACTCGAGTCTAAGGACAACTGTTACTTATGGACTCCTCAAGAATTAAGCTATTCTTCCACATGTGTTCTACCCAAAGAAGATGAAGTTAAATTGTGGCATCAAAAACTAGGACATCTGCATCTGAAAGGCATGAAGAGAATTATCTCAATGGAAGCTGTGAGAAGAATCCCTAAGCTCATGATAGAAGAAGGAAGAGTATGTGGTGAGTGCCAGATTGGAAAGTAAACTAGGATTTCACATCAGAAGACTCAACATCTTACCGAATCTAAGGTCTTGGAACTTCTTCACATGGAATTGATGGGTCCTATGCAGGTTGAAAGTCTTGGTGGAAAGAAGTATGCGTATGTAGTTGTAGACGACTACTCTAGATACACTTGAGTGAGTTTCATCAGGGAAAAATCAGAAGTGTTTAATGTGTTCAAAGACCTTTGTCAAAGACTTCAAAGAGAAAAGGAGAGCAATGTCATCAGGATCAGAAGTTATCATGGGAAGGAATTTGAGAACAAGAGATTTGCTGAATTCTACTCATCTGAAGGAATTAGCCATGAATTTTACTCTCCCATTACCCCTTAACAAAATGGGATTGTTGAACTCAAAAACAGAACTCTTCAGGAATCTGCCAGAGCTATGATTCATGCAAAGAAGTTACCCTACCACTTTTGGGCTGAAGCTATAAATATTGCATGGTATATTCATAACAGAGTTACTCTGAGAAAAGGTACTTCGGTTACCTTGTATGAAGCATGGAAAAGGAGAAAACCTACTGTCAAATAATTTCATGTGCTTGGAAGTAAGTGCTACATCCTGGCTGATCGTGAGCAAAGAAGGAATTTGGATCCCAAGAGTGATGAGGGAATATTTTTGGGCTACTCCATAAACAACGAAGCTTATAGAGTATTTAACTCCATAACTAAAGTAATGATGGAGTCCATAAATGTTGTTATTGACGATAAAGGATGGAATGATGAAGATGATGTCTTAGAAGATGTTGGAACATCTTTGAATGAATCCCCAACAGAACCTACTGACAAAATTGCTGATACAGAATCTACTGACTGTATTACTGATCCTAATCCTACTTAAGAAGAACCTGAATCAGATCAAGTCAACAAGGGGCCTTCCATCAAAATTCAAAAGGATCATCATAAATAAATCATTATAGGAAATCCAAATCAAGGAGTCACTACTAGATCAAGAGAGCACATATCAAACTCTTGTTGTGTTTCAAACGTTGAGCCCAAGAATGTCAAAGAAGTCTTAACTTATGAGTTCTGGATTAATGCCATGCAGGAAGAGTTAGAAAAATTCAAAAGAAACAAATTTTGGGATCGTGTTCCAAGACCTAAAGGAAAAAATGTGATTGGAACTAAATGGGTATACAAGAATAAGTCAGACGAAAAAGGTGTGATTACCATAAATAAGGCAAGAGTGGTTGCTCAAGGATACACTCAGATTGAAGGAGTTGATTTTAATTAAACCTTTGCTCCTGTGGCTAGACTTGAATAAATCAGATTACTCTTAGGAGTAGCTTGCATTATGAAGTTTAAGTTGTTCCAAATGGATGTAAAGAGTGCTTTCCTAAATGGTTACGTGAATGAGGAAGTCTATGTGGAACAACCTAAGGGATCTGTTGATCCTAGTTTCCCTAACCATGTGTATTGTAATACCCTAATTTTGACCCCCCTGAGATGTCATACTTTCAGGCTTTTCATCAGAATCAAAACAGATACTCAGAACAGTCACTTGTTCATCTGGTGCTTAATCGAGGATGTTCAGAAACAAAAGAGCTCAGGCAAAGGATAAATCAATAAAAGGATTAGTCTCTAATAAAATCATAGTACTAAAAATCTTCATTCTATTCACCTATGATTGATTATACACCCAATCATCTAGGCCCAAGTTTGCTTAGTTCACCAATCTAGGGTTTTGAGCCCATCAGGGACTGTAATCAGGGATCACATTTGGGAAACCCTAAAAAGCTCCAGGACATCTATCAATTGGTTCAAATATCTTCAATTGGTTCATATGACATTATCCATTGGACATTACACTTCAATTCAAAATCTACAGTCATCAGTTTCATCTGGTCGACAATTAGGGTTTTTAACCTAATTCACCTGGACAGTTGACTTTTAATCAGGATATGGATCCAAAACTCAAAACATGGTTCAATAACTTCCATTACCTCAATATAATCCATTCACATCACTCATTTGAGGAAGAGAACTTGATTCATCATAAAAGTCCAAGATTTCACTTCATAAGGAAAAAGTCAACTGTACAAGATTACCTTTGACTTTTAGGATTTTTGGCCAAACCATGACTTTTTAAGATCAATATCATCAATATATGATTATTAAAGTCATTTGGAAAAAGAAATTCAAGAAAATTCATCATGGATCAAAAAGTCAGGAATTAGGGGTTTTAAGGGCATTATGGGAACTCAAAATTTCACCTACACAACTCAAAAAACTTCCAACAGGAAAGTTGTAGATCTTGCAAAATAAAACAACATCTTACATAACAACTTTTTTTAAGAGATCAATCATTTGAGAGATTTAGGTTTTGGAAGTTATAGGCCTTAAAAACTTTAGAAATTTTTCTAAGTGTTTTTGACCTAGTTTTCTTCCAACTTTAGGCTCAATTTTCACAATTTTCCCAAATGATTCTAAAGAAACCCCAAACTAATGAATTTAAGTAGATTTTTAGGGCTTTCCAAATTATGCTCAACCTTCTCCAAATTCATTTTTATCTAAGAGTTATGCTTGTTCAAAGTTGGCCTCATGAAGTAAAATTATAGGTCATGAACAATTTGAAACTTTGCAATTTTGTGCATATGGCATCACTAATGGATGCTACATGACCCATAATACATCTGCAAACATACCATGCATTCATTTTCACCATGGCATAAGGATTGAAGAAGATTCCCAAAAGCAAGAACATGTGATTATGTAATCATTACTTTTGAGAATTTATGATAAGTGATGATTCATCAATTGGAATATTCTCCTAAGCCAATAGAAAGCTTCTACACATCAGAAATGTTCCCTAAGATCTGCAAGGATCAATGGCTAGGGAGAATGCTCGAAAATGCCATCATTGCATTTTGGATAGTTTTGAATTTCTTCATGCTTAAGAAACCAAACTTACTTCACTAAGCAAGCTTACTATCTCCAATTGCTCTGAACATTTTGCCTATAAATACAAGTGCATACCTCAATATTAATCACACCAAAGCAACTCAATTCCTTTCTTTCTCCTTCTCTCTCTCATGCTTATGGTTTTTCAAAGTTCTTTGGCAAGAAGAATCGATTTCTTCAAACCAGAGCTCTTCTTTGAGAAGTAAGCATTCTAACATCTCAAAGAGGTTCATTAGAGGTGATCCAAGCACCTGGATCACTTCTGTAAGTGGAGGAACACCATAGCCACTTTCATTTTGAAGCTCGAGCTGTTGGAGGTCTGTAGCATAATTCAAAAGGTGTCAAGCAAGTCTAAGCATCCAAACATGTTCCTTAGGATGCACTGAAGCTATTCAGATGGTCGCAGCCTATCTGTAAGTGTAGAATCACTACTTTTCATTCTCACTTGAAGGTCAAATAGAAGGGGTCGGGTAGAACAATACTGAAGCATTCAAGGTGCAATAAGTATTCAGTTAGCATCACTGAGTTCCAAGGAAGCTTTTAGGATCATTCATACAAGCCCGGGTGCTCTCCATCATCCTCACGGCCTTCAGTTTAAGAGGTAAGTTTTTGAACTCCACCTCTTTAATTCACGTACCTATTTTGATAAAGCTCGACACCAGTTCATTCAGTGTCATTAGAGGATCAAAAGCCCTCTACTCTCATGCATTTATTCATCAGCATCATCATTTAATTTTATTTTTGAATTTTAGGGTTCTTCACTTATTTTGTTTAATTCAGTAGATATAGTTAATATAAATTTATGTTAGTCATATATCTGGAATCGTGAGTGAATTTAGAGCAAGTTTGCTTTTTACATCTTTGCAAATGGTTGAGAATTGAGAGAGTTCAGAAATTCAAAATGAGAGAGCTTGAGGTTGAAGACGATGATGGTGATGGCGCCATTTTTCAAAATTCCCAGGTCTAAGTTTATTATATTTTGAATGGTTTGTGTTTAACCTACGAATTCATCGTAGTGTCCCAATGGTTACAGCGCGCGTACAAAAGCTTTGCCTTGCCTTAGGTCTGGGGTTCGATCCCCCCCTCAGACCTTTTGTTTTGATCATTTTATTTTTCAACTCATTTATGAACAAGTTATAAAATATATTGAGTTAGAGGTGTTTGTTTAACAAGCCACGCGCGTGGCCCAGATGGTAAGTGTTTTGAGTGGTGCCTAGAGGGCGTGGGTTCAAGCCCTTTGGGAGACAAAACCATATTTTTTTATCACTTTTCCCATTCAATTTCTTCATAACTTTAACCATTTGATTTATACTTCAAATTTAGTCATTTTCTCTTCATTTTTCACACACTTGTCAATTAATATATCTATTTTAAGAATATCCAAAAAATTACAAAAAAATATATTATTTTGATATATTTTAATAAGGTTTAAAATCATATGTTTTAAGTATGTTTTAATACTTTAAAATATAGTTTTCACTTAATTTCAAAACCTAATCTCTTGTACATATTTTTGTGATAAAACCCTAAGCCATTTAGGTCTTAAATAGGTTTAGATTTCACCTTTACTTTAATTAAGTTGTTTTTTTTACTTCTAAAACTATTTTCAATCTCCGATCACACGGACGATCCAGGTTTTCATACAACAAAACCTTGTATCTCCTCAACTGTTTCTTATAAACAGTAAATGAATTTATGGGCCTCTAATAGAGTGTAAGTCCCAACACCTTTTTCTTTTCTTAGTTTGTTTTCAAAAACTGTATTTACAAAATCTTCTTTCTGTTTTCAAAACATTCTTCTGGTATTTGAAGGGCATTATTCCCGGTGAAACTCTTTAGATACCTATGTGACCTATGTCCATCTTCACTTCTTCTGTTTTCAAAAACCTTTAACTGTTTACAAATAAATATTCAACTGTTGCCAATAAACAACCAAAAATTGCTGGTGAGGCTTTGTACATACATCTTCAAAGGCCTCCACTCCATCCAGGTTAGGCTTTATAGCTTTCAATTTACAGTCTTTATTTAAAATTACTGTCAAAATATAAACTGTTTATATATTGTTTAGAACTACGTCTGAGTGTAAACCGTAGGACAGTTAAACTATATATATATTATAGGACTATGGCCTAGGATTGAGAATGTCTTCCCAGTGAAGGCTCTTTCCTAATTAGAAATCTTTTAGTTCAAACCCTCAAGATGAATTATTCCCGATGAAACATCTTGAAAAAGCCTTAGAACCCAAAATAGGACACATCCACCCAAGAGGAATTATTCCCGGTGAAACCTCTTACCCATTTACTTAAAGCCAAAATAAGTTCAAAACTACATAGCTTTCTCTTGTGCTATAACAAGGACCCTCGATGACCCTCGATTAGCTTCCTCTTGGGCTTTGTACAAGGACCCACAGGCTTCTTAAAAGCATTTTCAGCTTCCTCTTGAGCTTGTATACAAGGACCCATCAGGTTTCTTATAAACATAGGAACAGGTCTTTAGTCACCTTTTAGCCAACCCTGGTGAGTTTCTTCTACTTTTCAAACCAGACTTTAGACAAGCTAAGATTGTCTCAATCTCATATTGAGCACACCTTTTGGAATGAGAGACATGGACAGTCTCTGTCACCCTTATCTTCATTAATCTTCCTTAGCAGAGTCTAGGATCCATATTTGTTTATCCTTGGTCAAAGTCAGCCTCAACCTCGGGCTTCATACAAGGCATGTAGTGATGACTTCCCCAGTTAAGAGTCAGCCACAATTCTGGGCTTTGTACAGAACACCAAATAAAATCCATCACATAATTGCTCTCCAGCTAGAGTCAGCCTCAATTCTAGGCTTTGTAAATGGCAGTCTCTTTCAACAGAAGACAGTTTGCTCACTTTCTCCCAAGCGGAGGTAACGAATGGCAGTCTTCTTCACAAAGACAGTTCATTTCAGGATTCTTTATTAAAATTGAGCGAATGGCAATCTCTTTCAGCAGAAGACAGTTCACTCACTTTTTCCAGCAGAGATAACGAATGGCAGCCTTCTCTACGAAGACAGTTCGTTTCGCTTAAAGATTCCTCAGCAAAGTCGAGCGAATGGCAGTCTCTTTCAGCAGAAGACAGTTTGCTCACTTTTTCCCTAAGTCGGGTCAACGAATGGCAGTCTCTTTCACAGAAGACAGTTCGTTCCGCTTAAGGATTCCACAGCAGGGTCAACAAATGGCAGTCTCTTTCAGCAGAAGACAGTTTGTTGCCCTAGCAATTGGAAAATGGCAGTCTTTCCCAAGAAAGACAGTTCGTCTGTTTAATACCCAAGGGATCGACAAATGGCAGTTTCTTTGCAAGAAACAGTTTGTCTGCTTCCGAGATGTTTCATACCCATTAGGGTCGACAAATGGCAGTTTTCCTCCTAGGAAAACGGTTTGTTAATTTCCCAGCGGAGTCAATGAATGGCAGTCTTTTTCAAAAAGATAGTTCAGATTCCTCAACAGGGTTGGCAAATGGCAGTCTCTTTCAGCAGAAGACAGTTTGTTCCTCTGGAGATAACGGATGGCAGTCTTCTTCACGAAGACAGTTCGTTTAAGGATTCCTTATTTAAAGTCAGCAAATGGCAGTCTCTTTCAGTAGAAGACAGTTTGCTCACTTTTTCCTAAGTCGGGTCAACGAATGGCATTCTCTTTCACAGAAGACAGTTCATTCCGCTTAAGGATCTCTCAACAGGGTTGGCAAATGGCAGTCTCTTTCAGCAGAAGACAGTTTGCTCCCCTAGAGATAACGGATGGCAGTCTTCTTCACGAAGACAGTTCGTTTAAGGATTCCTTATTTAAAGTCAGCAAATGGCAGTCTCTTTCAACAGAAGACAGTTTGCTCACTTTCTCCCAAGCGGAGGTAACGAATGGCAGTCTTCTTCACGAAGACAGTTCGTTTAAGGATTCTTTATTAAAGTTGAGCGAATGGCAGTCTCTTTTAGATGAAGACAGTTCACTCACTTTTTCCAGCAGAGATAACGAATGGCAGCCTTCTCTACGAAGACAGTTCGTTTCGCTTAAAGATTCCTCAGCAAAGTCGAGCGAATGGCAGTCTCTTTCAGCAGAAGACAGTTTTCTCACTTTTTTCCCTAAGCCGGGTCAACGAATGGCAGTCTCTTTCACAGAAGACAGTTCGTTCCGCTTAAGGATTCCACAGCAGGGTCAACAAATGGCAGTCTCTTTCAGCAGAAGACAGTTTGTTCCCCTAGCAATTGGAAAATGGCAGTCTTTCCCGAGGAAAGACAATTTGTCTGTTTTACCCAAGGAATTGACAAATGGAAGTTTCTTTGCAAGAAACAGTTTGTCTGCTTCCGAGATGTTTCATCCCCATTAGGGTCGACAAATGGCAGTTTTCCTCCTAGGAAAACGGTTTGTTAATTTCCCAGCGGAGTCAATGAATGGCAGTCTTTTTCAAAAAGATAGTTCAGATTCCTCAGCAGAGTCGACAAATGGCAGTTTTCTTACTAAAAAGCAGTTTGTTAATTCCCGGCATAAGTCGATGAATGGAATTTTTTGTTCCGAAAACAGTTCGTCCACTTTCAAGCAAAGTCATTAGCTCCTTAAAAGGATGCACGATCATATGGCATTCCTTCGAAGACGTCACATTGAAGAAAAGTATGATAAAGTTTCTTGTCATCCATCAAATGGCATCTCTCCAACGGACGCTGGTGAGAAGTTTGATGAGGAAACAAACGCTTGGAGATTTTTCTCTTTATCTGATATATCGTCCAAAAGCACAACTAAGACCAGTTTCGCGATTGGACATCCGAAACAAAAGGGGAGTTTGCTTACCTTTTTTCTAAGTATCAACACTTAATCAAAGAAGATGGATTGTGCACTCTACATTGCCATCCATTCACCAGGATTTGCATAAGCACATTTCTGCAGGAGTTTGTCTCCCTGTCCCCCGCAGAATGCGACGACGGGATCAAGTCATGCACGAGGACTGCATTATAAAAGCAACATCTCAAGGACGCCCAAAATTCGGGCATTCTTTAGTATTTAAGTCTCTTTCACTCAGGAGAAATCAAGATGTCAATCTTTCTCCCTCCAAATGAAAGAAACTTCAATAGGGGCATCTGTCATACCCTAATTTTGACCCCCCCCCCTGAGATGTCATACTTTCAGGCTTTTCATCAGAATCAAAACAGATACTCAGAACAGTCACTTGTTCGTCTGGTGCTTAATCGAGGATGTTTAGAAACAAAAGAGCTCAGGCAAAGGATCAATCAATAAAAGGATTAGTCTCTAATAAAATCATAGGACTCAAAAAGCTTCATTTTATTCACCTATGATTGATTAGACACCCAATCATCTGGGCCCAAGTTTGCTTAGTTCACCAATCTAGGGTTTTGAGCCCATCAGGGACTGTAATCAGGGATCACATTTGGGAAACCCTAAAAAGCTCCAGGACATCTATCAATTGGTTCAAATATCTTCAATTGGTTCATATGACATTATCCATTGGACATTACACTTCAATTCAAGATCTACAATCATCAATTTCATCTGGTCGACAATTAGGGTTTTTAACCTAATTCACCTGGACAATTGACTTTTAATCAGGATATGGATCCAAAACTCAAAACATGGTTCAAGAACTTCCATTACCTCAATATAATCCATTCACATCACCCATTTGAGGAAGAGAACTTGATTCATCATAAAAGTCCAAGATTTCACTTCATCAGGAAAAAGTCAACTGTACAAGATTACCTTTGACTTTTAGGATTTTTGGCCAAACTATGACTTTTTAAGATCAATATCATCAATATATGATTATTAAGGTCATTTGGCAAAAGAAATTCAAGAAAATTCATCATGGGTCAAAAAGTCAGGAATTAGGGTTTTTAAGGGCATTATAAGAACTCAAAATTTCACCTACACAACTCAAAAAACTTCCAACATGAAAGTTGTAGATCTTGCAAAATAAAATGACATCTTACATAGCAACTTTTTTCAAGACATCAATCATTTGAGAGATTTAGGTTTTGGAAATTATAGGCCTTAAAAACTTTAGAAAATTTTTTAAGTGTTTTTGACCTAGTTTTCTTCAAACTTTAGGCTCCATTTTCACAATTTTCCCAAATGATTCTAAAGAAACCCCAAACTAATGAATTTAAGTAGATGTTTAGGGCTTTCCAAATTATGCTCAACCTTCTCCAAATTCATTTTTATCTAAGAGTTATGCTTGTTCAAAGTTGGCCTCATGAAGTAAAATTATAGGTCATGAACAATTTGAAACTTTGCAATTTTGTGCATATGGCCTCACTAATGGATGCTACATGACCCATAATACATTTGCAAACATACCATGCATTCATTTTCACCATGGCATAAGGATTGAAGAAGATTCCCAAAAGCAAGAACATGTGATTATGTAATCATTACTTTTGAGACTTTATGATAAGTGATGATTCATCAATTGGAATCTTCTCCTAAGCCAATAGAAAGCTTCTACACATCAGAAATGTTCCCTAAGATCTTCAAGGATCAATGGCTAGGGAGAATGCTCGAAAATGCCATCATTGCATTTTGGATAGTTTTGAATTTCTTCATGCTTAAGAAACCAAACTTACTTCTCTAAGCAAGCTTAATATATCCAATTGCTCTGAACATTTTGCCTATAAATACAAGTGCATACCTCAGTATTAACACACCAAAGCTACTCAATTCCTTGCTTTCTCCTTCTCTCTCTCATGCTTATGGTTTTTCAAAGTTCTTTGGCAAGAAGAATCGATTTCTTCAAACCAGAGCTCTTCTTTGAGATGTAAGCATTCTAACATCTCAAAGAGGTTCATTAGAGGTGATCCAAGCACCTGGATCACTTCTGTAAGTGGAGGAACACCATAGCCACTTTCATTTTGAAGCTCGAGCATTTGGAGGTTTGTAGCATAATTCAAAAGGTGTCAAGCAAGTCTAAGCATCCAAACATGTTCCTTAGGATGCATTGAAGCTATTCAGATGGTCGCAGCCTATCTGTAAGTGCAGAATCACTACTTTCCATTCTCACTTGGAGCTCAAATAGAAGGGGTTGGGTAGAACAATACTGAAGCATTCAAGGTGCAATAAGTATTCAGTTAGCATCACTGAGTTCCAAGGAAGCTTTTAGGATCATTCATACAAGCCCAGGTGCTCTCCATCATCCTCACGACCTTCAGTTTCAGAGGTAAGTTTTTGAACTCCACCTCTTTAATTCACGTACCTATTTTGATAAAGCTCGATACCAGTTCATTTAGTGTCATTAGAGGATCAAAAGCCCTCTACTCTCATGCATTTATTCATCAGCATCATCATTTAATTTTATTTTTGAATTTTAGGATTCTTCACGTATTTTGTTTAATTCAGTAGATATAGTTAATATAAATTTATGTTAGTCATATATCTGGAATCGTGAGTGAATTTAGAGCAAGTTTAATCTTTACATCTTTGCAAATGGTTGAAAATTGAGAGAGTTCAGAAATTCAAAACGAGAGAGCTTGAGGTAGAAGACGATGATGGTGATGGCGCCATTTTTCAAAATTCCCAGGTCTAAGTTTATTATATTTTGAATGGTTTGTGTTTAACCTACGAATTCATCATAGTGTCCCAATGGTTACAGCGCGCGTACAAAAGCTTTGCCTTGCCTTAGGTCTGGGGTTCGATCCCCCCCTCAGACCTTTTGTTTTGATCATTTTATTTTTCAACTCATTTATGAACTAGTTATAAAATATATTGAGTTAGCGGTGTTTGTTTAACAAGCCACGCGCGTGGCCCAGATGGTAAGTGTTTTGAGTGGTGACCTAGAGGGCGTGGGTTCAAGCCCTTTGGGAGACAAAACCATATTTTTTTATCACTTTTCCCATTCAATTTCTTCACATATTTAACCATTTGATTTATACTTCAAATTAAATCATTTTCTCTTCATTTTTCACACACTTGTCAATTAATATATCTATTTTAAGAATATCCAAAAAAATTACAAAAAAAATATATTATTTTGATATATTTTAATAAGGTTTAAAATCATATGTTTTAAGTATGTTTTAATACTTTAAAATATAGTTTTCACTTAATTTCAAAACCTAATCTCTTGTACATATTTTTATGATAAAACCGTAAGCCATTAAGGTCTTAATTAGGTTTAGATTTCACCTTTACTTTAATTAAGTTGTTTTTTTTACTTCTAAAACTATTTTCAATCTCCGATCACACGAACGATCCAGGTTTTCATACAACAAAACCTTGTATCTCCTCAACTGTTTCTTATAAACAGTAAATGAATTTATGGGCCTCTAATAGAGTGTAAGTCCCAACACCTTTTTCTTTTCTTAGTTTATTTTCAAAAACTGTATTTACAAAATCTTCTTTCTGTTTTCAAAACATTCTTCTGGTATTTGAAGGGCATTATTCCCGGTGAAACTCTTCAGATACCTATGTGACCTATGTCCATCTTCACTTCTTCTGTTTTCAAAAACCTTTAACTGTTTACAAATAAATATTCAACTGTTGCCATAAACAACCAAAAATTGCTGGTGAGGCTTTGTACATACATCTTCAAAGGCCTCCACTCCATCCAGGTTAGGCTTTATAGCTTTCAATTTACAGTCTTTATTTAAAATTACTGTCAAAATATAAACTGTTTATATATTGTTTAGAACTACGTTTGAGTGTAAACCGTAGGACAGTTAAACTATATATATATATATATATATATATATATATATATATATATATATATATATATATATATATATATATATATATATATATATATATATATATATATTATAGGACTATGGCCTAGGATTGAGAATGTCTTCCCGGTGAAGGCTCTTTCCTAATTAGAGATCTTTTAGTTCAAACCCTCAAGATGAATTATTCCCGGTGAAACATCTTGAAAAAGCCTTAGAACCCAAAATAGGACAAATCCACCCAAGAGGAATTATTCCCGGTGAAACCTCTTACCCATTTACTTAAAGCCAAAATAAGTTTAAAACAACATAGCTTTCTCTTGTGCTATAACAAGGACCCTCGATGACCCTCGATTAGCCTCCTCTTGGGCTTTGTACAAGGACCCACAGGCTTCTTAAAAGCATTTCCAGCTTCCTCTTGAGCTTGTATACAATGACCCATCGGGTTTCTTATAAACATAGGAACAGGTCTTTAGTCACCTTTTAGCCTACCCTGGTGAGTTTCTTCTACTTTTCAAACCAGACTTTAAACAAGCTAAGATTGTCTCAATCTCATATTGAGCACACCTTTTGGAATGAGATACATGGACAGTCTATGTCACCCTTATCTTCATTAATCTTCCTTAGCAGAGTCTAGGATCCATATTTGTTTATCCTTGGTCAAAGTCAGCCTCAACCTTGGGCTTCATACAAGGCATGAAATGATGACTTCCCCAGTTAAGAGTCAGCCACAATTCTGGGCTTTGTACTGAACACCAAATAAAATCCATCACATAATTGCTCTCCAGCTAGAGTCAGCCTCAATTCTGGGCTTTGTACAGAACACAAAGACTTCTTAGCTTAAGTCAATCCCCAGTAGAGTTATCTCCCAGAGTCAATAAAATAATGAATCAATCAAAAGCCTCAAGCTTGGGCCTCATACAAGCCAGCTAAAAATCAAATCTTTTATACAGTAGATAGACATAGCTTATCTCTATAGAGAGATCTTTCTCCTATCTCACCACATTCAATCAAACAAACATTTCAATTTCAATTTCAACTTCAATTTTAATTTCAAACATTCTCCCATTTAGGACTTTGAAAGGCATGCTCTGAGGCAAACAAACCCAGACTTGTACACTTTCCCTAACTTGGATGAGAATCCTTCTTTCATTCAAGAGGCATGCTGGCTGTCATACTTGATCAACCAAGTAGGCTCCCTCTCTTAATGAAATGAATTCAGCTTTTCTGTCACTTTAAAATGTTTGTGGTGGAATAGTAGAAATACCTCTCTATAAAGATGACTTCATGTCTCTTTACTGTAAACAGAGATTTAATTCAAGCTTCAACCTTGAGCTTCAAGCAAGGAACCAAAAACATATTAATTTCCCTAATTAGTTCTCCGAACTACAAAAAGCTCTGACTTCCATTAGGGATATGTAGGCATGAGGTTCACAACGAATCTCATCGAGCTAATAAAATACCAAAAATAGTCAGTCTGTCTGTCTTCTTTTTAATTCAATTCAATTCTCTCTCCTAACACAAAGGAGAAACTTTCCCAATAACAAGAAACAAACACAATCACATTGACACAGAGAAGGTTCCCGTAGAGTACTACGGATATGTAGGGTGCTTAAACTCTTCCCTATGTATAACCGACCCCCCGGACTCCAGAATTTCTAGTCTAGGTGAATCCCCACACTTAGCAAACTCCTAGGGTTTATTTGAGATCTTTTTCCCCTCTCCTACTCGTAGGATAATTAAAAAGTTCGTGCGATATCGTAGGAAGAACTGAAACAAAATTCATCCTGCCCCGAGCGCATTCTCCTTCCAAATTCCGCGTGAAGGGTCTAGCGTGCCTTCCTCCCAAGTGAAACGGGGAGGTAAAGAAAACGACACCACATGTACAAGTTGAAGAAAGCTCTGTATGGATTGAAAAGGTCTCTTAGAGCGTGGTATGAAAGACTAACAAAGTTTCTTAGTGGAAATGGATACAGGAAAGGTGGTATAGACACAACTCTCATTTTCAAAGAAGTAAAAGGAAAGATCATGATTGCATAAATTTATGTTGATGATATTGTGTTTGGTGGAATTTCAAATGAGATGGTTCAACACTTTGTCAAGCAGATGCAATCAGAATTTAAGATGAGCCTTGTTGGCGAGCTAACCTACTTTCTTGATCTACAAATCAAAAAAATGGAAGACTCCATCTTTCTATCTCAGAGTAAATATGCCAAGAATATTGTGAAGAAATTTGGGATGGAAAATGCTAGTCCCAAGAGAACACCTTCTCCCACTCATCTAAAACTGTCTAGGGATGAGAAAGGTGTAAATATGGATAAAAGTATCTACAGAAGTATGATAGGTAGTCTGCTATATCTCACAGCCAGCAGACCTGACATTGCCTTTGCTGTAGGAGTGTGTGCTAGATATCAAGTTGAACCCAAAGTCAGCCATATCAATCAAGTAAAGAGGATACTGAAGTATGTGAATGGGACAAGCGACCATGGTATGTTATATTCTCATGGATCTTGCTCTTCATTAATTGGCTACTGTGATACTGATTAGGAAGAAGCTGTTGATGATAATAAAAGAACTTCAGGAGGATGTTTCTTTCTGCGAAATAATCTCATACCCTGGTTCAGCAAGAAGCAAAACTGTGTGTCTTTATCCATCGTTGAAGCTGAATATATTACTCCAGGAAGCAGTTGTTCCCAGCTGGTTTGGATGAAACAAATGTTGACTGAATATAATGTCAAACAGGATGTCATGACATTATTTTGTGATAATCTGAGTGCTATAAACTTAATTGCCTTATTACTGGAGATGTGAGAGGTTTCATATTTGTGGATTCTAGAAAGGCTATCTTGTGCATATGCTTTTTGATGTAAAATTTCATATTATAATCAACATTTAAAAACCTCTCTTGAATGGCCTATCATTCTGTCATAATAAAAATATCTAAATTACCATCCTTGATCACATCATCTTCATCAGACCGAAGCCTTTTCTAGTGCGTGTAAACCTCGTCCATACATATAGTTCTTTAAAGTTTCAACTTCTTGGAAATTAAACAAGCACAAGGTATACCATATGTTCTTCTAAGTGTACAACCACTCATTGAGCCATCTAGAGATGTTTTCTCTGCTTGTATAGTTTTGTGATAAATAAAGTTCAATCTCGCTCGAGATACATTGTCGACCAACTGTGAATACAAATTTTTGTCTATGAATTTATGTTCTAATAGAGTGATGTTGCATCAAAATTATATATGTATCTTGTTAGGATAATTTTGAATCATTTGATTCACCAATTTCTAAGCTTTACATAAATCTCCCTTGTTATTCCAAACTATTTCTTCATGTTAGAATTGTGGGTCACAAATGTAATATTAAATGTGTTAAGGTCATTATTTAATTAGAAAAACCATAGTAGTCTAATTAATATTAAGTATATGACTTAGGGCATATATGTCATGAAAGATTATTGTGTGGACACCATAAGTCAATATTCTGATTTGATGAGGGGCCAAATTATAATATTGAAAAGTAAGTAGAAACCCTAAGGGAGATATATATATATATATATATATATATATATATATATATATATATATATATATATATATATAAATATATAATGGTCCTCAACTGTAGAGTGTAGCGGCCAGACGAAAATACCCGAGGGCTCTCGCACTCGAGATACAAACAGAGTTGCCGCCGATCTTTATTTATTCCAAAAAGGAAAGGAAAATATAGAGTAAAACCCACGAATAAAAAGAAATGGATAAGATGGTCATCGCAACCAAATTAGGGTTTGGGAGTCGATTATGCGAGGGGAAGGTATTAGCACCCCTCACATCCATCGTACTCGATGGTACCCTTTTAGTTAGTTTATGAATGAGTGTTAGCGTGATGTTTGCGTTCTTTTTCTTATTAATCGTGAAAAGAGAAAAGGAAAAGGATTTTTATTTTTTATTATTGTAAATAAAAATAAATGTTTTTTATTATTGTGTTTGCCAAGACATTTGTGTCTTGTGCCTACGTATTCTCTCGTGCAATGGGAAAGTCAGAGCAATCGTAGTTCGGGCGAAGAATCTCGAAAGTTTGTTGTTTAATTTTAGCGAGAGGTACTCGATCGCTTTCAAATGGAGACAATACTACGCGCACATGGATAAGAGATCACTACAAGAATGGATAACTAAATCAAGAATAAGACGAGATTTTGGCCATCATCGCATTCGAGTGGAAGATATTCGATCTTCACATGTGGAAATATGTTCACATTTGAGTTTGATTAAGTGTCTCGTTTATGAAAGTTTTAAAATGAAAAGACCATAAGGCAAAAAAGTTTGAATGAAATTGAGGTTATTTTTTAAAGGGATGTTTAGTGAACATTTTGAGCAAAGGTGTACACCTAGCGCGTTGTTCACCCAAGATATTCGAAAGGATGTGCTTCCAATCGTCACTTGTTATCCAAGTTGATAGAAATATTTGCGGACTCTTAGTAAACATTTTGAGCATAGGTGTGCACCTAGCGCACTGTTCACCCAAGATATTCGAAAGGATGTGCTTCCAATAGTCACTTGTTATCAAAATTGATAGAAATATTTACGGACGTTTAGTAAACATTTTGAGCATAGGTGTGCACCTAGCACGTTGTTCACCCAAGATATTCGAAAGGATGTGCTTCCAATCGTCACTTGTTGTCCAAATTGATAAAAATGATATTTGCGGACGTTTAGTAAAGGTTTGAGCATAGGAGTTCTCCTAGGGTGTCTTTACCCAAGATATTCAAAAGGAAACGAGTCCAATTGTCACTGGTTTGTCCTTGTTTAATTAAGTGTGTTTTGATTCAAAAGATCAAAGATATTCAAGAGGTGTACTCCCCTTGTCACTCGATCTCTTGATTTGATTAAGAAAGGTTTTTAAAAGAAACTTTTTACTAAAGTGTTTTAATCCAAAAAAAATCTAGATATTCAATAGGTGTTCACCAATTGTCACTCGATCTTTCGGGTTAATTTAAAAAAATGGTTTTTTGGATTTTTAAATATATTTGATGAAAGAAATCTAAGCATCCATCTAAAAGGTCTTTCAAAAATAACTTAGATAAATAACTAAAAAAAACTAAATCAAACATAAACTTTGGTTTTAATTACTTTTTGATGTTATAAAAAAAGAAAATAAACTTGATATAAAAAAATTAAGGACCTACTCCTTTTTGTATCTTATGGTTTAAACTTTCGATTAAAATCTCAGTTCCATTATTTAAAATAATTTCACCTTATTTATATTAACATGGCGAGACAAAGGTTATCTTTTTTTAAACTTAATTTAAAGAAAATACTACTAATCTCTTTTAACCTTTGCACTAAGAATCACTTATCATTATTATACATTCTTTTAACAAAAACGAGCTCTTCATAGAGAACAAACATATGATACTCTCATAACAACTAGAGGTGTGCAAAATATCCAATTGTGATGCCCAAATTTATAACCAAATTTAAATCACTTTTAAATATCTGAATATAATTAAATGGTTATTAACCAGTTTAGTTATTAATGGTGATGTTATCCATTCATATAATCCGAATATAATTAAATGGTTATTAACCGGTTAAATTATTTTAGATTCGGTTATAATCCGGTTATAATCCAAATCTAAATATTTTAATTCTCAAAATAAATTAAGAAAAAAATTTCGGAAAAAATAATTTTTAAAATTGGATTTTTTTAAAAACCGGTTATATAGTCATAACCAAATTTATAACCGATTTTATAGTCATAACCGGTTATATAGTCATAACCAGTTTTCATTAAAATATGATTATGGTTATAAATCTAAACCATTTAAATAGTTTTAAAATGGTTATGGTTTGGTTTTTGAAAATAATCAACCATGCACACCCCTAATAACAACAAACACACATAACACATTTCATTTAAAAGAGTAAGTGCCTATAATACAAGAGTTATCTTATAAAACAAAAACACAAGAAAAGTTTGCATGGGCTTAACGAATCATATCTTTCTCTCTCGATTCGCCTCCATTTCAGAAATAACAACCACAAAACAAACTCTCCTCCCTCTCGTACTCGCGATTCTCTCAATTTAAGAACAACAAGCATAAACACTCGTAACGTCGATACATGGCAACAATAGTGACAAAAATCAAACTCGGTTTAGAAGGCGATAACAACAACAATGGTACAATAAAAACAAACTAGGCAAACAATAGCAAGATTAAAACAAAGCAAGAAGAAGATACCGACGATGGTTATGTGGCGGTTCTCCGGTGGTTTGAAAGTCAAATGTAGCGTCACAGCTTCAGGTACATCGTCGAGCGAAGCACTTTAAAGATATGAAGTGTAGATAACAAGCTTGGAGCGTTGGAAGTTTGTGTTGAAGTGAGGCAGTGTTTGAGAGTTGTGGAATGTGGGCGGATGGTTATTGGTTGAACGAGGCTCCCCCTTCAATGCTCTCATGCAAGAGTTTATATAATGTATACTTTAGGGTTTTTTTTAGGTCTAAGAAGAGACATGGGCTTTAACAACAAAAATGCAAAATGGGCCAAAAGTTTAATTTTTAAACACATCCAAATTTCTACTCTTTTTTCTTATGTATATTTTTCTAAGCTAATAAAATGATAACACAAATTAAAACGAAATATTAATAATTCTATTAAACAAAGTTAAACTAAATATTTTTTTTTAATCAAATATGAAACGATGAATTAAAATGCGACACGCCTAAATGAATGAAATATATGGGGCAAAAATTGAGATATGACATAGAGTATGATCAAATACGTTTTATCAGTTATTATCTCTTCATCCCCGTCATAAGAGAATAAAGAAACCCAAAGACGCTCAACAAATCAAAAGATCACATACCCGTGAACCTTCAACATTCCAATGGAAAACTCGGGCATGTTTTCGTTTTCATTATCATATTATATTTGGGTATGGGTTTTAAGGATATGAGTTTGTTGGATACGACCTCGAATGGATTATATCAGGATTTTGTTCTAGATCACAATATGGGTAGAGTTAGATTCGGTAATATGAAAAGATCTAACAAGTGGTATCAAAGTCACTCATGCTAGTTTCAATTTTATTTTGGGATTTTTTTGAAATAAGGGTTCTAAAATTGGTATTTACTTTGATCTTCCAATTTGTGTAATAACTAATGTGTATATGCTATGATCCATATTTTTTAGTCTTATTTTGAATTTTTTGGATATGTCGTTGTTTTCTGCCAAAATCACAGTCTGGGAACGGATGAAGGCCATCACCCTTGGTGATGATGATCGTCACACTTTGAAGCTTAATGACTAGCACAATTTTTGGTGATGGTCAACAATGATGACTGACAAGTTCCTCTTTCTAGATGACAATCATCATCATCGGATAACGGATAATCCCTGCTGGTACTTAGCGGGTGACAACTATCATGGCCTACGACGGCTGGACCGTCACCCATGCTTTTTTAAAGTCGTTTTTTTAAAGAAAAAATTTGGGCTTTTATTTTTTGTAAAATTCATAACTGCATTTTTTATGCTTTGCATAACGAAGCAGACACAAATTTGAACTTGGGCATGTCGTATTGGATTGCATGGTTATGCCCCTTAGTTGTTTCATCCATTAACTTTGGTACAATTTTGTCCATGTTTTGACTACGCTTTGTAATTTTATACAAAGTTTAACATTTTGAGTGAGTCAATTAAATTAAAATGTCACCTAAGTGACCTTTTTTAGGAGATTTCTTATAAGAAATGCGAAATGTGTTTCTTTTGGGTGTGATTATCCATACAAGTAGCAGTTGACCCAAAGGACAAGTGATGTTTGGCCTAATTTCATACACATCTGTGATGTTAAACATGTGATAATTATAATGTTTCACTTGTAAATGATAAATCAATCCAAACAGGGGTTTATTGTTTGGCATGTTTTATCATCAATGTTTGACCATTACAACAAGAGTACCACTAGCAGTTAATATTAGTGTCCAAAGACTCGATAGTGATGGTATACATGGTATCTTTAGATGGGTTTATGCCATTATTTGAATATATATTGATGAATTAGTTTTTCTTTTATATGAGTATATCTATGAATTCGATTCATGTCCTTAATGGGGATAGCTTTAAGGGCTGGAAAGAGAATATGGAGATTTTTATTGGGTATATAGATCTTGATCTTGCATTAAGGATGAAACAACCACTTTCTCTTACGAAATCTAGTACCTCTGAACAGAGGAAATATTATAAGAAGTGGGATCACTCTAATTGCATGAGTCTCATGATCATTAAGTGTGGCATTCCTGAGGTCATTAGGGGAACTATCTTGGAAGAGATAACAAGTGCCAAAAATATCCATGCTAAAATTGAAAAGCACTTCAAGAAAAGTGATAAGGCAGAAACAAGCACTCTTCTTCCGAACTTGATTTCTATGAAGTATCAAGGAAAAGCAAATATAAGGGAATACATTATGGGCATGTCAAACATTGTTTCAAAACTTAAGACACTAATGTTTGAGTTGTCATAAGAATTAATCATTCATTTAGTATTACTTTCTCTTCCTTCACACTTAGTGAGTTTTAAGATATCCTATAATTGTCCAAAGGAGATATGGTCTCTTAATGAGCTCATTTCATTTTGTGTGCAAGAAGAGGAAAGAATGAAACAAGATAAGACGGAAAGTGTGCATTTTGTTGGCACCTCTAAAGGTAAGGGTAAAAGAAAGAAAACTAATGAGCCCAAGAATGGAATTGCAAATGTTCCAGCATAAAAGAAACAAAAACATGATGATAATTGTTTCTTTAGTAAAATATCTAGATATGTGAAGAAGAAATGTCCTAAATATCACGCTTAGCGTACAAAGAAAGGTACATTTCATACTTTGTCATGTTTTGAGGTTAATTTATCCCCAATACCTAGAATACCTGGTGGTTAGACTCTAGTGCAACTGCTAACACCAATGTTTCAATGCAGGGTTGCCTGAACTACCAGAAGCCAAATGATGTTGAAAGATACATCTATGTTTGAGATGGCGGGTCAATGGAGGTGGAACCTGTGGGGAATTTTAGATTATTACTGTGTATTGGATTTTATTTGGATTTGAGAGAAACTTTTATAGTACCGTCATTTTGATAGATATTAATTTTGGTTTCTTATTTGGACAAATTAGGTTATTTATGTTCATTTGGAAATAATGTATTCAAGTTTTCTTTTAATTTAGATAATGTTTGAACTGTTTCACTTATGGGTCATGATAATCTATATTTGCTTGACACAGTAGCTTCCTATGGCGAATCCTTAAATTTGGAATCATGTGGTACTAAGGATAAAATTGATAATAACAATTCAGCGGCATTTCGACACAAGTGCGCTATGCCAAATTTGTCTTTTAGCAGCACCCCTACTAAAGCGCTTTTAGGAGAAAGCGCTGGCATAGGTTTCGCTAAAAACAAAATAAAAAAACACGCAAAAAAAGCGCTCTTAAAGGGGGGGTACGAAAGCGCTTTCTAAAAGCGCTCTTATAGGGGGGTACGAAAGCGCTTTCAAAAAGCGCTCTTATAGGGGGGTACGAAAGCACTTTCAAAAAGCGCTCTTATAGGTGGCTTATGAAAGCGCTTTCAGAAGCGCTCTTAAAGGGGGGGGTACGAAAGCGCTTTTACCCTAAAAAGCGCTGGTAAAGGCAGGGCTACCAGAGCGCTTTCTAAAAGCACTTTCATAGCTGTTTCGTTAATTAAAATTTTTAAAATCAAAATAATAGCTGTTTCATAATCCCTAATTCTTCTTTCACTGCCATCGCTGCCCAGAACGAAGAAACGAAGAACCATCGCTGCCATCTACGAAGAACTCCATAAAAACTCCTCAAAACCGTATCTCATCCTCAAAACCGCCCAGAAAAACAAATACGAAGAGAAGACGAAGCTAGAACGAAGAACAAACCCTGCCCAGAAAACAAATTCGAAGCTAGACGAAGAACAAACCCTGCCCAGAAAACGAATACGAAGAGAAGACGAAGGTACACAATTTATAGTTCTGTTTTTGACATTTGAAAGATTAGTGTTTATAGGTATTTTATTCAGAAAACTAGATTGCTTCTGGGTTCTGTTTTTATAGAAATCTATATTAGGGGTTTAAAAAATAGTGATGAGTAATAGGTATTTTCTGATGATGTGTTCGTTTGATTTTGAATCCAACTCTGAATTCTGGAAAATTTCTCTTCCTCTTTTCTTTTGTTTTTGTTATTTAGTGATGATGTGAGTTCTAGTTTTGTGATGCATTTGTGTAGTTTATGTCAATGGCGATGAAGGTTAAAGGTTATTATAGTAATGGTGAAATTATAGTAAGGCAATTTCATGGGTTTATGGATGGTTATTTGGTTGTGGTACATGAGTGAAGTTAGAATATTTTGAATTTGGTTATGGGTAATTGCAAGCTGGTTTGATAATTTCTACTTATGTGTATATAGGGAGCGTATCCGGTTTGATAATTTCTACTTAAGTGTTATTTTTGGCTTCTGGCTTCTGGCTTCTGGCTTCTGTTTGATTCAATATTTTGGTTGTTTAATGAAACCATACATAATTTTATATAATAAGGCTTTTGTATGACGATATTATTCTTAATCTAAGTGTTATTTTTATGTTGAAACAACAAAGAGTTTTTTGTGGGTTTATTATTATTCTGTTAATTGTACTCTTGTTAGTTTTGGAGGTGTTATTCTTAATCTATTCTATAAATTGTATATACTGTTTGAGATTGCTTTTGCCTTGGATTCTAATATAGCTTGGCTTCTGTTTTAATTGTGGCATAAGGGTTGGGTGTGGTGGTTTTCAAATTTTAATTTGTATTTGTACATCTTTTTCCGATTTTTTTTTGGTGTTCCATGAAATTTTTGTTTGATTTTATTATGAATATTCTGTCAAAATCATTGGTTCAGTTACTTTTACAGTTACTTTGAAGTCTCTGGTTTCTACTTCTAAAATCATTGTAGTTTGTGCTACAGTTTGCATATAGTTCCTTCACTTTTATGATATTTGTATTTAACTGCATCGTGTGTGTGTGTTTAATTTTACAGTTACTTTGAAGTCTCTGGTTTCTACTTGTACAACGCCGATTCAAACCTACCCATCTCCCACATCAAGTCTAACTCAGGTTACTATCCCTTTCTTCTTGCTTATAGTTTGTTATTTTCTGCTTATAGTTTATTGTTTATGGTTCTATTTAATATCAATTTAGTGTCTCTCAACCAGTTTTTTGGTTTGTGGACTTATATTACCTTGAAATAAGGTAATGTCTTCTTTAAGAAATCGGGTATTCTGATTAGGTATTCTGATTAGGTATTCTATTATTCACACTTTATAAGATCTCATTAGGTATTCTGATCAAGACATAATGATGATAGCTATTTATTATCTTGACAGAATTCCTTAGTACCTGATAGAGAAACCAAGAAGCATTTGTTTAGCTTAATTAAGACATGGATAAGACATGGATGAATTCAAACCGATTGTCGAAAGAGTACGAGAAAGGGGTATGGGAATTCGTTGAGTTTGCGGTTGCGCACTCCGAAGACCCGATTCAAATGTCGTGTCCTTGCTTGGGTTGCTGTTATGGGGGTAAGGTTGACGGGAATAAGTTGGCATCCCATTTACTACGGTTTGGAATTGATAGAAGTTATACATGTTGGACAATGCATGGTGAGAAAAGTAACGGGAATGCTGAGTCGAGGTGTAATAGGAAGTATGCTTCAAACGACGATTGCACAGACACATACGATTGCGATCGAGTCGAAGAGATTGCAGAAGCGCTTGAAGAAGATCTTGAGGATTGTCCCAAAATGTTTGAGAGGTTGGTAAGCGATGCAGAGAAACCGTTGTATGATGGTTGTTCAAAATTCACAAGATTGTCTGCGGTGTTAAAGTTGTACAACTTAAAGGCGGACAATGGATGGTCGGATAAAAGTTTCACAGAGTTATTAGCCCTTATGAAAGATATGCTACCAAAGGATAATGTTCTTCCCAATCGAACGTATGAAGCCAAAAAGATGTTGTCCTCTATTGGCATGAGCTATGATAAGATACATGCATGTCCAAACGATTGCGTTTTGTTTCGAAACGAGTATGCAGCGTTGAATGAGTGTCCTAAATGCGGTGCCCCTCGATATAAGAAAAAGTTGTCTCCTGCCAAAGTCTTATGGTTTTTTTTTATAATTCCGAGATTTAGATGCATGTATCGTAGTGAGACCGATTCAAGACACTTGAATTGGCATGCAGATGAAAGAATTATTGATGGAAAGTTGCGACATCCGGCAGACTCACCACAATGGATGAAAGTTGATACTGATTATCCTGAATTTGGAAAAGAAGCAAGAAACCTTCACTTGTCATTGTCTACTGATGGAATGAACCCGCATGGTATTCAAAGTATCTCGCATAGCACATGGCCTGTGATTCTTATGATTTATAACCTACCTCCGTGGCTATGTATGAAGCGTAAGTACATGATGTTATCTATGCTAATTTCTGGGCCTAAACAACCAGGGAATGACATAGACGTATACTTGGCACCCTTAATCGAAGATTTAAAGTTTTTGTGGGAGCACGGTGTGGAGGTTTACGATGGGTATAGGAAGGAAATTTTCAACTTGAGGGCGATGTTGTTTGGAACAATTAATGATTTTCCAGCATACGGAAATCTATCCGGGTACAGCAATAAAGGTCAAAAGGTGTGTCCTGTTTGTGAAGATGAAACCGATACGACACGATTGGAGCTTTGTCAGAAGAATGTCTTTCTCGGCCATCGTAGATTCTTAAATTCTAATCATCACTACCGTGGGTGGAGAAAAGCATTCAATGGAAAGGCCGAACATCGTACAGCCCCGCCTTTTTTGTCAGGTGATCAAATTTTTGAAAAGGTGAAAGATATGAGCACTCAGTTTGGCAAGCCTTTTGCACATTCACTTGTCAAGGGTGGGTGGAAGAAGAAGTCAATTTTTTTTGAACTTCCATATTGGAAGTCGTTGTACGTAATACATTTCCAGGATGTTATGCATATTGAAAAAAATGTATTTGACAGCGTCATAGGTACGTTACTCAATATACAAGGAAAGTCTAAGGATGGCCTTAACATAAGGAAGGACATGGTAAACATGGGAATGAGAACTGAATTGGGACCCATGACGAAAGGAAGACGAACATATCTGCCACCTGCTGTTTACACTCTATCTAGAAAGGAGAAGAAAACATTGTGTAAGTTCCTCAGTGAAGTTAAAGTTCCAGAAGGCTACTCTTCAGATATTAGAAGACTTGTGTCCATGAAAGACCTCAAGTTAAAGAGTTTGAAGACGCATGGTTGCCATGTTATATTGGAACATTTTTTACCAATAGGTATACGTTCTATTCTGCCAGAAAAAGTAAGAAGCGCAATAACTAAGTTGTGTTTCTTCTTCAGGTCAATTTGCAGTAAGGTGGTCGATCCCGCGATCTTACCAACATTGCAAAAAGAGATAGTTGTTACTTTATGTGATCTTGAAATGTATTTTCCTCCCTCGTTTTTTGACATAATGGTTCATCTAGTCGTTCATCTTGTGAAAGAGACACAATTGTGCGGACCAGCTTATATGAGATGGATGTACCCTGCTGAACGTTATATGAAAATATTAAAAGGGTACGTGAAAAACAGAAGTCGACCGGAGGGTTGTATTGCCGAACGATACGTTGTTGAAGAAGCGGTTGAGTTTTGTACTGAATATCTGTCAAATGTTCAATACATTGGACTCCCCAAATCTCATATTGTCGAAAAAAAAGAAGGAAAAGGCTAATTGGAAATAAAGTTGTGACAGTATCAATGGTCGAACGGGATCAAGCGCACTTGTATGTTCTGCACAATGAGATTGAGGTTGAGCCGTATGTTGAAATGCACAAGGTTGTTCTCCGAGATTTAAATCCAAATAGAAATGAGAACTGGATAGTACGAGAGCACAGTCAAAGTTTCATACCGTGGTTTGGGGATCATATTTATTCAAAGTATCGTTCAGATCCTGCTTCAGTAACAGAAAGGTTGAGATGTTTAGCCTATGGTCCAAGTGTAATTGTGTTTTCTTATAGCGCATACGCAATTAATGGATACACATTTTATACCAAAGAACAGGATGATAAAAGTACTATGCAAAATAGTGGTGTTACCTTGGTAGCAGAAGCAATGCACATATCAAGTGTGAATGACTTAAATCCGAAATTTGCAAATTTGTCATATTTTGGGGTTATCGAGCGCATTTTGGTGTTTGATTACGCGAAGTTTCAGATTCCTGTATTTGGTTGCAAGTGGGTTGAAAATAATAGTGGCATACGAATGGATAAGTCGGGATTTTTGCAAGTGGATCTCAACAGGGTGGGGTACAAAGACGAGCCTTTCATTCTAGCCTCTCAAGCTAAACAAGTGTTCTATGTCAATGATCCGGCAAGTACGAAATGGTCTATAGTGCTTTTATCAAACAAAATAGTTGATGAAAAGATTGGAGATCAAGGTGATATTGGTGTTGGCATTGAATCTTGTATAAGAAACGATCAACATGAGAACGAATCTTGTACTAGAAATGATCATAATGAGGGTATTTGGATCAATCCAATCGTCCATGTTGTTAAGAGAAGCGTAGCACACAATCCTACCAAGAAAAGAAAAAGGCGTTAGTGAAAAAGGTAATAGTATACATATTCCGACTAATGTTATATATTCAATTTGTATAGTTTTTTCAATTTGTATTCTGATTGTTACAATACTTATTCAATTTTGGTGCATATTTTTGTTTTGTACATAACTTTTGAACCATGTATCCGTTTGTCGACTTCTTTACATGTAACTATACTATTTTGACAATTCCGGAGCTGCTCATTCACTTATCTTTACATTTCGGGACTGTTTTTTTATCGGTTTTGGTTCTTCCCGTGATCAAAAGTCGGGCTTAGGGTCTGAATTTCGGAAAACCGACTTCATTTTTGAGTCCGTGAGGACGTTTTACCATAGCCATGTAAATTTCGTTCAATTCTGACAACTTTCTTTTTTTGTCGCTTATTCTGATTTCACCGATTTCGATTCCGATTTACTTGTACATGCATGGTTTGACTTCCATTTGACTTGTATAGATTGTTAGCTTATTAATAGTGTACTAATGTGCTTTAGTTTATTTTATACAGGTACAATGGCTAGTAATCAAGAAAACCCACAGGAGAACCCACAAGAAAACCCACAAGAGAACCCACAAGAAAACTCACAAGATATAGATGCTCCGGATACATCATCAAAAGAAGTTGCACGAGGTGTGTCCCTTATGAAGGGAATCATTCGACATAGAGACCAAGGATTGATATATAATTTGGAATGGAATTCTGATAACCAACCAATTGGTCCTAATTCTGCTAAATGGTTGTTGTTATTATCTTGACGATAATTTGATTAAATTACTTATACTAACACACTCTATGCGTATGTTTGTTTGCAGAGGTCTTTTACCATACCAGATGAGCGTAAACGCTTCATTCTTAGTTTGGCCGGAAAAAGATATAGAGGGTTGAAAGCTTATCTAACAAACAGCTATCTTAAGGATAAAGAAGGAAACTTTCTTGAAGAGGCCCCGGGACGTCCAAAAAAGTATGAGATGTTCATTAATGATAATGATTGGGCTAAGTTTGAAGAGCAAAGAAATGAAGATTTTCGGAAAAGGAGTGCCACAAATAGTGCGAGAGCATCAAAAGCCGCATATCCATAGAAAAAAGGGCGTTTGTGATATGCACACTTAGAGGAAAAAATTGTAAGTAAATAGAGATGCGTTTTAATTAATTGTCTAAATGTGTTTTATTTGACGATTTTATTTGTGTCAATGCATAGTTAGAGGAGACGAAAAGTGAGGAAACCTCACTTCCAGTACATGTGTTATGGAAGGAAGCTCGTGTGGGCAAGAATCAAGCTGTCGATCCCGATGTTCAAAGAGTTTATGCTGAATGTGTAAGTATAACACTGTGTCTTTAATTAAATCAAATGTTTTTTAATATATAAATGATTTTTTATCTCCACTAATAATTATTGAAATGTAAATGAATTACAGGAGACCTTGTCGCAATCGGTATCCACCGGTGAGGACCAGGATGATAGAAGTGTACTTAGTAGAGCACTAGATGCTCCTGAGTATCCCGGTCGGGTGAGGGGTAAAGGTCATGGTGTGACTCCAACCTCTTTTTACAAGCATCCTAGGAGAAGATCAAATCCTACCAATGAAGAAGTTTTGCAAAAATTGCAGGAATTGCAAGCACAAGTCTCTGAATTGCAAGGAGATAAAGATATGTATATGAGAGAAAAGTGCAACACTTCATCGGTGAAAGAAACTAGTGATAAGGCTAGTATCAACTGTCAAAGGAAATTTCCCGAGGTAATTATAAATTTTTTTTCCTTACAAATTGTTCTATTTTATTAATGATAATGACTTTATATTTACTATTGGTTTAGGGTATTTCATCTTGCCAACTATACTTATCGTCACCGAATTATCGCCTAGTTGGCAAGGGAAAAGTGCACAACACTTTGGGAGATTTACTTCACCATAGACCGCTCCCGGATGGACACCTGAAAGTATCGGTGGATGTTGTATTAGATCATGATGCGATGCTACTGGTACCTGACATGGTCTCCAAGACGACATTGCTGCGAGATGCAATAGGATCATTTGTTGCATGGCCCTCGGAGCTCATTACCATTAGTGATGAGGTATATTGAAAACGATTATGAATCATTTAGTTTTCGAATGTCAATTCTGCATCGTTTATTAATTATTTTTTACATTTTAATTTTAGACTACTCCTACAAAACCCGCAATTAAGGGTAAAGGGATTTTACAGGAGGAGGAGTCTGTTGCATCACTAAAAGAGGTATATTTAAAGTGTTAATATATAATCTGAATCTAAAACTGCATGATTTTATATTTTACCTAACTTATATGATTTTTAGGCATCTGCTTGGGGGTCACAACAAGTGACGCAGCCAGTTCGTAGCGTACCACCCACTGGTCCTCCGAAGCCAGCGGCAAAAAAAGGCGGTGCTTTTGTGCCTCGATACCGGACGATGCTCGGAACAGTTGTTGATATGTCCGATTTGAAGGATGGTGCTTTACGTGAAATCAATATGGATGAAGGTGTCTTCGGTATTGAATTCATGTCAAATATTGGAATTGATGACTTGGAAGAGATTTTTACGCATGAACAACTAGGCGTCGGTAATATGCACTCATACATCCGGTAATATTCACTCATCCGATATATTATTTAATTAGTCCCACAATTTATTTACACATTTCAATGAAAATAATCTAATGTTTATTATGTTTTTATTTAAGGTTGTTGTATGACAGAGTGTTGCGCGGGACTCCATTGTCAAACAGATTCCGTTTCGTGTCTTCCGCTCATTGCAGCGGAATGGCAATTGCTTCGGAACCGGAATCAGTTAGACAGCGCTTAGTCGATAGATTCATGTCCACCGGCAATACAGAAAGTCTGCATCTTTGGGCGTATAATACCCGACCAGTAGGGTTAGTTTCTCATTCTTGGTTCATCTAATCTCTGTTTCTTTTGTGTATAGCAAAATTTTCATATAACCTATTGTTTTAATTTATAGAGCACACTGGTTGTTGCTTGCTATCAACCCTATAAGAGAAGTGGTGTATTATCTGAATTCGATAAATGGTGACTGGACCAATTATCCGGCTATGAAGGAAATGATTGATTTGTAAGTGGGATCGTTCTAAATATTCGTGTATATTTATATATTTAATTATTTGTGAGATTGATCTAAACATATGCTTTTATATATTTGTTAGATCAATACAAGTGTTCCGAAGTCAACGAGACGCACAGGTATCCCGGACTAAATCAAACAACATTACTTGGATCAAAGTGCAGGTACATTATTTTTCACAATTTTGCTTATAATATTTTTGCTTATAATATTTATGCTACTTGACTATTGTGATATTTGATCTTATTTGTTTTTCTATGTAGTGTCCGCAACAGCGAAACAGTTCAAATTGCGGATACTATGTTTTGAGGTTTATGAAAGAAATCCTTCAGGCAAATCAATTAGAGATTCCGCTCACGGTATGAATTTATAACTTAAGATAATTTCATATAATTTATTACATTTAACTAAATCATTCATATTATGTTTTTGTTTTAATTTGTAGTACTTTGACGAATTCCGTGCTGCTTCGTACCCGAGACTTAAGTTGGAAGAAATCAAAGAGGATTTGTGTCAATTTTATATTCGGCAACTTTTCATGTAGGATTTGTGTCGATCTGAAGTATAATATTGTTGATGTTGTAATGATGTATATATATAATTTTGGATATTATAATGGTATTATATTAGTATATATATATATATTGTCCTACCGATGGCTGAAAATATATCGTCAAAAATATATTACAGGTCGAAAATATTACAGGTTGAAAACATATTACAGGTCGAAAATATTACAGGTCGACTTGGAGGATTAAATTACAGGCTGCACATTAAAATACCTCATTTAGCAACAACAGCGCTTTTAAAAAGCGCTCTTAAAGGTCCACCTACGAAAGCGCTTCTTAGTAAAAGCGCTGCCAAAGATTAAAAAAAAGCATAAAAAAAAAAACACAACCTACGAAAGCGCTTTTGGAAAAGCGCTCTTATAGGGGGGCTATCAGAGCGCTTTTTCCAGAAAAAGCGCTCTCATAGGGGGGGATACCAGAGCTCTTTTCTAGAAAAAGCGCTCTTATAGGGGGGGTCGACAAGAGCGCTTTTTCCAGAAAAGCGCTCTTATAGGGGGGGGGGGGTCTACCAGAGCGCTTTTTCCAGAAAAGCGCTCTTATAGGGGGGGTCTACCAGAGCGCTTTTAGAAGCGCTTTTGTTAGCTACGCCAGCGCTGGCTTCCACAGTGCTTTTAAAGCCCAAAATAAGCGCTTTTAAAGCCCACGCGTGTTGTAGTGGCGTATGTCACATCTCTAAAAATAGAGTTGAGCGACTAGTGTCATAAAGAATTTTGGATTCCATTTACTTCACAAACTTTAATGTTTGTGTTGAGTGTGTTAAAGGTAAACAAACCAAAACAAATAAATTTGGTGCTTATAGAACTAAGGGTTATTAATTATTTACCGCCTGCCATATGGGGCCTTTTCGGAAGAAAAAAAACCCCGTAAAAAAATCACATGGATTCCCCCAACATTTGGAAAAGTCTCTCTTAAAACCTTTGGCAGACCAAGTCACCAAAAATGCTGATGTGTCAATGTTTTTTAGATTTTTCCATTATTTTTTATTTCCACCTGTGTTTAGTTACTTTTACTTGGACAATTATACCCTTAGGGTTTTCTTCTTCTTCCTCAGTTCTTCAAATTCTTCTCTCTCTGCATAATTGCAATGTCATATTCCTCCCTTTCCCTCTCACAATCTCTACTCAACCATCACTGCAACTGTAAAATTTGTCATCAATTCCTCTATTGTTGCTCTTATTGTTGTTGTTGTTAATAAATTTCATTACTCCATTTCTTCGATGGACCTCTCTCGTCATCAATCCAATTTATCTCTCAGTTTTTCATCCTCCCACGCTTCACCTCCTGGCCGTCCTCAGATTCCCGAAGACTCAATTTCGCTTCATCTCGAATCCAGTTTTTGGGATCCATCTTATCTGGTCCTTACCGTTCCTCTCCATCTCATGGAACCACAGACGGAGAAAAAGAACGGAAGTATCGATACCGATTTGAATATCAACGAAGAAGATGATAGAGAAGTTAAGGAGTTTCAGATTCTAGTTCATTCTATGTGTCTGAAAAAGACGAAGGGATTGAGATTCTTCTATAATCATTGTGACTAAGAGAGCTTCAGTGGAACACAATCTTCAATCGCGAAAGGTCGCGGTTTGATCATGTGGAGATCAGTCCTTGCAGTCTGCGGATCTTGATATATTTGCGATAATTGAGAAGGAGAAGAATCGTCAATTTGAAGGGATTTAATTGATAGCTTTGGAAGAACCTTTGTAAGGTGACCTTTATGAATTTTAAGAATAGGACATTGCGATTATGAAGAGAGAGAAGAATTTGAAAAACTGTGGAAGAAGAAGAAAACCCTAAGGATATAATTGTCCAAGTAAAAGTGACTAAACACAGGTGAAAATAAAAAATAATGCAAAAATCTGAATAACATTGACACATCATTATTTTTGGTGACTTGGCCTGCCAAAGGTTTTAAGAGAGACTTTTTTCAAATGCTAGGGGAATCCATATGACTTTCTTTTTACAGGGGGTTTTTCGTAAAGGCCTCATATGGCAGGGGGTAAATAGGCATTAACCCTAGAACTACTGATATCTTAGAATTGATACATATGAATATTTGTGGACCATTTCCAACACCTTCTTAGAATGGTCAACAATATTTTATAACATCATAGATAATATATATGCATACATATTTCTCATACATGAAAAGTCTAAGTCATTGGATGTTTTCAAATCATTTAAGGCTGAAGTTGAGAATCAACTAAACTAAAGAATTAAGAATGTCAAATCTGGTTGTGACGAGGAATATTACGGAAGATATGTGTTGGCTGGAGATTTCGTTTAAAGAAAATATTCTTTGAAGGATTAAAGTTCAAGGAAGAATGGTTACTGATGACCATTTCGAGAAATAAAATGGCTACTAATGGCCATGTTCGAGGATGTTGTTTAAGTTGAAATAAAGATAATAAGTATTGGAGCTGGTTCGAAATAAAATTGTCTTTAAAGACTTAAGCGTTTTCGCAAAATACGAAGGGTACTGAAGCTTGGCGTGCTTTCGTAGCATTCTCGATATTGATCATGTTGCCACGTATCGAAAGAGAATTCAGGCGGGATGATTTGGATTTTAAAATAGTCTGTGTAACCGAACAAGGACAGATGGCACCCCAGGGATTCGAAGCGTATGCATGTGAGCAACGTGGCATCTTGTTAACGTAGGACCGTTAGGGTCGAAACTAGTATAAATAAGGGTCTTAATGTTAGGATTCCGTGTGTTCATTTTGTACAAATCACTCATAAATCACCCAAGTATCAAGCGTTGAGAGAACGAGTTCGCTGAGAAATATACGTATGACACCACCACCTTTAATATGTTTGTATTCATCTTAATACAAGTATCTTTTCCAGTATTTTTTCTATCTTTCGTTACATTCCGGTTATTTACATTCTTGCAACTTTATCTTTCGTTTTAACGTACTTCGAAGTATTTACTTTCTGCAATTTACATTCTTGTACTTTAAGTTTTTGCAAGTTTATCTTTGCTACATCCTTCGCCAAAGTTATATTTACATGTATAACAAGGCGATTGTTAGTCTTTACACTTTGTCTATTTAATTCTTATATCGAAGACCAAATAATCAACCAATATGAACCAATTCATCATAAATAACAAACTTTTTGACTATGTCCTAGGATCAATCTAGTTGATCCTGCGAGTAACCAAAGTATATTCTATAGTTTGGAAGACTAGCAGTTGTTTACCGGAAATCACCGTAAACAAATTGGCACGCCCAGTGGGACAGTGTCAAACAGATTGTTATTAATTGGTTGTTTTGTTTTGTCTAGAACATATCAAGACCTTGTATGAACCTTAGGAACGATAAATTAACCAACAGTGCGCCACCGATTCCAAAGCGAAGGTACAACAAGAAAATGGTCAATTCGACCAGTGGAGGGGGGAAACAAGATCCCCCACAAGGGTCAGGAACAGTAGCAGCAAATACTACACATGTTTCGACATCCACATCTCTAGAACAGGAAATACCCGTTTCGGGAGGATCTGCGGCTGCAGTTAGTTCCCAAGCCATGCCCGAAAACACAACAGGAACGATCCCAATTTCCAGTTCGACTACTGTGCCTCATGCGACAAGCACAAACGAGACGCTTCATTTCTCGACAAGTCAAGTACATTCTCCAAGGCCATTCTCATCTCCATTCGATGTATGGAGGCCTGGAAACCCTTATGGAATGTCGTATTCTTATATGGCAGGATCTACATATACTGCGCCTAATGCCACGACATTTTCGCCTAATACAGGTTCGGTAAGTCGAAGCGCACAAAATGCAGGCACGTCCAGCCAGATGCCTCTTTTAACTACCAACAATCAAGCAGTGTTTAGGCAAGAAATGGACGCAAGTAACCACGATATGTTAGGTGCTCTTGCTAAGGAAATAGGGTCACTCTTTAACCCATTAGTGACAAACATGGCCAGAACTAACCAGGACAATGTAGAAACCTTCCAAAAAATATCATCTCAAATAAATTGAATGGCAGATTTCATGGGAGTTCCACAGACTAGGCGAAGAAACACCCAACCCACTTATCGAGAGGGTGATCCGATCATAGAACGTATTCAAGATGCGGTTTCCCCGCCTAGGACAACACCTGCGCACACAGTTCCTCCGCCTAGAACAATACCCGCTGACATAGTTCCTCCGCCTAGGACAGCAGCAGTTGAAAGGAACCAAGTGATAGATCTGGAAAACATAGGTCGAAGGACCGATTTTGGTCAACAAGAGACCATCGAAGAAAGACCCAGATCAAGGATAGTTGGTAGGAACGAACATCCAGACGAAGTAGTCCAAAGGGTTAGGAGAGAAAATATGGCAACAGAGAATAACTTAACTGCCATGATAGAGAGGATTATGGCCAATAATGGCCTTAATACTGGACTTCGACATCCAAATTACACATCCCCTATAGCAGAATTTATCATGCAAAGAGAATTGCCAATAGGTACCAAGGTACCCAAGTTCACGAAGTTTTCAGGGGACACTAGTGAATTGACGGTGGAACACATAGCCAGATATATGACAGAAGTTGGGGATTTAGCAGGCAATGAAGATTTGAGAATTAAATATTTCCCTAGTTCGCTAACGAAAAATGCTTTTACTTGGTTTACAACCTTACCCCCAAATTCCATAGATTCATGGACACACTTGGAGAAATTGTTCCATGAACAATTCTACATGGGTCAGACCAAGATAAGCTTGAAAGAATTGGCTAGCATCAAGAGGAAATTCACAGAACCTATAGATGATTATTTGAATAGGTTCTGTTTATAAAAGTCAAGATGCTTCACAGTTGTCCCAGAACATGAATTAGTCGAAATGGCTCCAGGTGGTCTAGACTGTTCAATCAGAAAGAAACTGGATACCTAATACCTGAGGGATATGGCCCAATTGGCAGACAGGGTTTGACAGGTCAAACGACTAAAAGCAGAAAAGGCCAGAGCAAATAAAAGTTACAAGAAGGAGAGGGTGGCGTATATTGAAGCTGAAGACGCTGAGGGCGAACCATTCGAGGATTCATACAACGTTAAAGAGGTCGAAATAGACCTAGCCGAATTAAAAGAGGCACCACCTTATTCTTGCAAGTTGCTCACCCCTTCGAATGGAAAAAATCCAGTCGAGAATGATAAAAGCGATAGATTTCCAAAGAAAACCTATACTTTTGACGTCACTAAATGTGACGAAATATTCAATTTATTAATAAAAGATGGCCAGATGATAGTGCCTCCTAATTCCAAAGTTCCTCCATTAGAACAACGAAAGAAACGAGGCTTTTGTAAATATCATGGTTTCTTAGACCATAAAACCTCACAATGTTTTCTTTTCAGGGATCTAATTCAGAATGCTATCAAGGATGGACGTCTGAAATTCGCTGATAAGGCAAAGAATCATATGAAGGTTGACGCAGATCCTTTGAATGTTGTTGACACTAACTTGTGTGAACCATTCGATGTCAACATGGTGGAGGTGTCTGAAACTGATGTTTCTGAATTGGAGTTAATTTCATCTGGAAAGCAGGCTACTGAGAGCCTAAATGACAGTGCAACCTTCAATACTGATGTGGAAGAATCTGCCGAGATCGAAACTCCAAGATGAAACTCCAACAAATAAAGATCTCCGAAGCTTCCCCAGCAGGTGTCAACATGGTGAATGTTTGACACCCCTTATCTGAAATGGAGGAGTTTGAGAAGTGCTTGTTGAGAGAATAGGGAAACATCAATATGGTGAAGCTCCCACACAAAGTTGAAAGTTTGAAAGATTATCTCTGGATGTGCCACGAGAGGAATGCTGGACAAATGCTAATGTGTCCAAGATGCTCGATCACGCTGAATCGAACGGTCCAAGCTAAATATTATAGGACACAACGAGAAAGGATGGAACAACCTTGGAGAGGAGGAAACATATTGCTGAAAATTTATCTGAGGCCAGAAGAAACTCTGGTGGGTTTCCTAGTCAGGTGTCACAAGGAAAACACAGAAGTTCTTATGTGTTCCAGATGCGGGGCAGTCTATGATAACCTTATGGCACAATCTTTCAAAAGAACGATACTCATTACTGGTAGAGAGTCTCAAGGACTCCGTCCCAACTTGTATGTGTTCGACAATCGAACACCATCAAGAAGGCCTGATAGTCCTCACCCTAAAGCTCGAAGAGTGACATTCAAGCTTCCTGCAAACATACCCATGGATAGATGGACACAAGCAGGTGCAAGAAACAACAAGTGGGGAAGTTGGGACCAAGGAGGAAGGACTGCAATGGCTTATAGAAAGCAATTCCAAACCTCAAATCGAGAGATGTACAGGTTGGAGAACTACAAGGGCAAGCATCCTAAGTCCAGATCCCAATGGAGAAGGCACCAAAGAATGAAGAAAGCTCAGAAGGAATATAAGGCAAAAGAGGTTGGAGAGTCTAGCAGTACCAAAGCCCCAATGCAGGGGGCACGATCAAGCAAACCTCCCTTAGAGCGCAAGATATTCAGTTTTGAGAATGAGAAAGAAGAAGAGAAGATGCATTCCAGTCCTTGGAAAGAGGACGATAGGATGACAAATGACTTTGACTCTGATGGTGTGTCATCTATAAACTTCAATTGCAACGTTATATCTGTGCTCCCTCACGAGTTCAACTAGGAAACTAAAGCTGAAGATTGCGAGGAAGCTGATGCAGAAGAGATGACAAGACACAGTCCTGTGTGTTATTATGTGCTAAATAATGGAGCTGTCGAAGAACAGAATGCTTTCTTCGAGAGGCCTGACGAAGGTACGAGAAACCATCTAAAACCACTTTACATAAGGGCTAAGATTGAAAATGTTGGCATTAACAAAGTCCTAGTAGATAGGGGGCAGTAGTAAATCTAATGCCCCAATACATGCTGAAAAGGATAGGTATGTTCGATACTGATATAAGGCCACATAACATGGTTCTGTCCAACTACGAAAGGAAAATAGGGAAGACTTTGGGAGTTGTTCAAGTGAATTTAACTGTGGGTTCAGTTACGAGGCCAACGATGTTCATGGTGATACCAGCAAAAGCAAATTATAATCTTTTGCTAGGAAGAGAATGGATCCACGGAGTTGCTGCAGTACATTCGATTATGCATTAGAGGTTAACCATCTGGAGAGAAGATGGTATAGTTGAAAACATCGAAGGTGATCAAAGTTACTACATGGCTGAAGCTAACCAAGTCAATAAATCCAGTTTCGACAGGAACTTGGCCAACATAGGGCCATGCCATGCTGCGGAAGAAATATACTCCCCAAATAAGAATGCTTTATACTATCTATCCTTACACCCAAACGGATTCCAGTGGAACAGAGAAATAATGAATGGCCCAGAAGATACGGCACCAATGGAGAATTTTATAACAATACGGCCAACATGCTGGGATGATGACGTTGATCATGTTTGAGTCATCCTTCTTCGAAAGGATTTCGGCTTACATAGCCGAGAACAAAAGAAAAGCGGCTCTAGAAGCTGAATTATCAAACATGACCGTCGATGCAACTCAAAAAGAGGCAGAGACGACAGGTCCTAGGATACATTTTATCCCTCAACCTCCTAACGACACAGTTCGAGGTGAAAAGGCCTCAGGCGAAGAACTAAATCAAAGGCTAGACACGATCTATGATGAGGAACCCTTGGGATTCGAGAAAGACCCAATGGTGTCAAACATAAAGATGGTAGCCCAAGACCCACTCGAAGAAGTGAATCTTGGAGACAAAAATCATAAGAGGATAACATACATCAGTGCAAAGTTGGAGCCAGCCTTGAAATCAAAAGTAATTGCATTACTGAAAGAAAACAAAGATGGCTTCGCCTGGGACTACGATGAGATGCCTGGTTTAGGGAGGGATTTGGTCGAATTAAAGCTGCCTATAAAGGAAGGGAAGAAGCCCATTAAGCAAACTCCTAGGAGGTTCGCACCAGAAATTCTCTCAAAGATCAAAGCAGAAGTCGAAAGACTTCTCCGCTGCAAGTTCATCAGAACTACAAGGTATGTCGAATGGATTGCTAATATTGTGCCTGTTATTAAAAAGAACGGTTCATTAAGAGTATGCATATATTTTCGTGATCTAAATGCAGCAACCCCTAAGGATGAATATCCCATGCTTGTGGCAAAAATGCTAGTAGACTCAGCCGCAGGCTTCGAATATCTAAGTATGTTGGATGGATATTCTGGGTACAACCAGATCTTCATTGCAGAAGAAGATGTGTCCAAAACAGCCTTTCGTTGCCCAGGGGCAATAGGCACCTATGAATGGGTCGTAATGCCTTTTGGCTTGAAAAACGCTGGGGCAACTTATCAAAGAGCCATGAATTTTATATTCCATGATTTTATAGAAACATTCATGCAAGTATACATAGATGACATTGTTATAAAATCTGTTTCAGATCTCGGTCATCTTGACCATCTAAGCCAATCATTCGAAAGAATGAGACAACATGGCTTAAAGATGAATCCCCTTAAATGTGCTTTCTTTGTGCAGGCTGGAGATTTCCTGGGCTTCGAAGTCCACAAAAAGGGAATAAAAATCAATCAGAATTAAACAAAGGCTATTATGGAAATAAAGCCTCCATCCACGAAGAAAGAACTTCAGTCATTATTGGGAAAGATAAACTTTTTAAGAAGATTTATCTCTAACTTGAGTGGATGCACGCAAGCTTTTTCCCCCTTACTTCGACTGAAGCAAGGAAGGTTCAAATGGCATGCTGAACATCAAGAAGCTTTCGAGAAAATCAAGCAATATTTGATGCATCCACCAATATTTTCTCCCCCAAATGGGAAGAAGTACATGCGCCTACACATCTCAGCTTTAAACAACACAATAGGTAGCATGTTAGCTCAAGAAGATGACAATGGCATCGAAAGAGCCATCTATTACTTAAGTAGAGTACTCAATGATGCAGAGACTAGGTATAGTGCAATAGAAAAACTCTGCCTTTGTTTATATTTCTTTTGTATTAAACTCAAGTATTATATAAAGCCAGTTGATATTTACGTTTCATCTCATTTTGATGTCATTAAACATATGCTATCTAAACCAATATTGCATAGTCGAATTGGAAAATGGGCGTTGGCTCTTACTGAGTACTCCCTAATCTTTCAACCTCTTAAGGCAATGAAAGGACAAGTTGTATCAGATTTCATTGTTGACCATGCAGTGGTTGAGAACCCTCAGCAATATGTAGAGTTGAAGCCTTGGAAGTTATACTTCGATGGTTCAACACATACAGAGGGAAGTGGCGTTGGGATACTAATAATTTCTCCTAATGGAATTCCATCAAAGCTCAAGTACAAGATTGAAGGCCCCTTATGCTCTAACAACGAAGCTGAGTATGAAGCACTGATTGCTGGACTTGAAGCTATGTTAGAATTGGGGGCAACCAGAGTCGAAATTAAAGGAGACTCAGAATTAGTGATTAAGCAGCTGACAAAGGAATATAAATGTATCAAAGAGAATTTGATCATGTATTTTGTCATAGCAAATAGACTGCTTAAAAAATTCGAGTATGTGGAGTTAAAGCATGTCTCAAGGATAAATAATCAGGAAGCAAATGACTTGGCACAATTAGCCTCAGGTTACAGAGTATCAAAAGGAAAATTAGAGGAACTGGTCGAAGTAAGAGGCAAAGCAATGGCCACGAAGCTATCTCCAAGTGATTTGGAGAACTCACAATTAAGCTTCGCTAACAAAGAAGTATTTGAAGTTCTTAATATGGACTCCTTAACAGATACAGATTGGAGGAGTCCAATTGTGAACTACTTGAGAGATCCTTCGACAGATACATATAGAAAGATAAAGTATAGAGCTTTGTGTAGCGGGGAAAATCTGAGATCGAAGTCATGAGAATTGACTCGAATAAATATTTCGTTTGAAATCGCCACCGCGCTTTATTTTTTCAAAGGAAAAGGGAAAAGAACGAAAAACCCAAAGTTTTGTTTTTAAAACAAGAAAGATAACTCAGGTTCGGGTGTTGTTTATACAAGGGGAAGGTTTTAAGCACCCCTCATATCTGTGGTACTCCACAGGAACCTTTTTGAAAATCTGTGTCGTGCGTGCTAAAAACAGTTTGTTTTATTTTTAAAATAAGCTCGGCAAGACGTTAAGCCTTGTGCCTACATACCTCCTCGGTGCAATGGAGAAGTCAGAGCTAATGTAGTTCCGCTTAAAAGGGAAAACATTTTTAAAACGAATAAATACTTTATCGTCGTCGGAGAGAAATACTCAGCCATTAATCTTGAGCATGAGAACAAACGAGTTCTTTGCATCGCAAATGAAAGAAGGGCTCCAACTCGGATAAAATCAACGAGTATGCCACTAGCTCTCTCACGCGGAAAAGATCTCGTTATATCAATCAATTTCAAAATCGTGGGGTATAACCACTCGTTTCGACAATTATCAGTGTCTAAACTTTTGAAGAAAAGAGGAAAAGGCCACTAAGGGCAAAAGATATTTTAAAGAAAACGTTTTGAAAATGATTGCAAACATAAGAAAGTTTTTGAAAAAGGGAGAAGATTTTGAAAATTTAAGAATGGGAGGAGATGAAGAGGCTATCCTATTGCGTAAAATAAAAGCTAAGGAAAAGAACGGTCTAACCGAAATAAGAAGCCAACACTTGACATTGTGAGTCAAGGTAGATTTCCCATCCTTTGGAATATCAATACTAAACCAACATTATCATTTGGGGATCCAGATGAATTTATTATCTTAGCACCACTTTGCATTAAGCACATTAAAATTCTGACGGAAATCGGGCAGAGTAACGGTTGTTTTCGGGTAAAATCCTTATCTCAATGCCATGGAATTAACCATCAAGGGCTTTCAAGGAAATACCTGCACATACAAACAGACAACAATCCAATGCCAGACAGACAGAATAACAGCAGTGTAACAATATCATAAGAGTCCAGAGGTACTGAGTCCATAAGTCCGAATCTCCAAAATGCTAGGGATAGTAACCAATAGTCCAAAAGAGAGCCTTAAGTGTTTTTTAGATTTTTGTTGATTATTAGTGTTTTTAGCATAAAAGTAAAGTATGGCCCAAGTGGACAAAAGAAAAATAGCGGAAGCATAAACATATGTCCAAATGGACAAAGAGAAAATAGCGGAATATAAACGTCCAAATGGACAAAGAAAAAAAATAGCGGAATGTAAATATGATGAAATGATAAAATAAAGCAATAAAGCGAAAAATAAAAGAGAGATATAATAAATTGCGGAAATTAAAGTCAATTGTTAGATGTTAAAGATAACCATCTTGAAACTTGTCAAGTATGTTATCAAAGTTAGTAATGAAGATCGATGGTGAGTGAAGGATGTTCTCGGATTTAAATTCAATGGACATTTATCAGAAGCTTGATAAAATCATAGTGACTACACGATAAACCTCCATAAGTCTTAAATCAACCGCATACAATTCTCTTCCATATTTGATCATTTTGATTCGGGACACGAAATATTGCGCTATGTTAAGCAGATCGCCAAGTGATTTATGTAGAAATCACCATACAACGAGGCTGGTCAAAACTTTATGTGCTAATGCATGAGAGAGAAGTGATATGTAGATCACTCTCCGAAAGCAATACCGCACGAAAAGAAAAATAGGGAGCGATCTAGTATTTACCAAGAATCCATAAGAATTCTCAAGGCATTAAGACTTTCATCGATCAAAATAAAAAAGAAGTAGAAGATGGAACCACATTCAAAAGCTCCTTTCATCCATAATTTCAATCACTTAATATTGCGGATTCGGATTCTCATCCTATCGACGCCCTAAGTCCATTGAAATTAGAGAGAAATTAGGCCTCTAACTTGTGATTCAAAGAAAATATCAAAAGAATGGAGTAGAAGATGAGTTAGAACCAAAAACAAGTCAAAAACCACAAAAACAAGCATTCTGCCCAGATGTAAATCGATTTGCACAGAGTGTAAATCGATTTGCATAACTCTGTTTTCAAATCTGCGCAGTTTTTCAGTTGTGTAAATCGATTTGCACCAGATGTAAATCGATTTGCACAACACAGTTTTCAAAAAAAATAGCAAATCAAGAGAAGAAAACTTGTTTAAACATAAAACCAAACACGTTGTGATCTTGGATCAATTTGTGCACGAAAATGTATCAAGTAAGCAAGCAAAACTCATCAATGTAGCACCAAAGGTGCATCAAGCATAAACAACAATGGATCAAATCTTGAATTATGGAATGGATCTAGAATTTTACCAAATCTTTCACAAACTTTGAATCTTCTTCAAGAACACACAACCACAAGCCTTGATCTCTCATAATTGATGAAGAAAAAGTAGTGTTTATGTTGAGGTTTAGCTCTTAATTAGTGAGGTTCAAGATGTAACTCACTAATTTTGTGGAAGAAATGAGAGCTTTGAGTGAGGGGTTTGGAAGAGGTGAGGAGAGAAAGAGCAAGAGTTTTCTTGGCTATCAAAGCTTGAAAAATGAGGAGGGGAATGCCTCAATTTATAGCACTTAGGATTGGGAAATTTTGTGGCTTGGAGTTAGGATTCGAAAATAGAATTAGGCTTGGGAAAAGGATTTGGAGCCAAAAATGAGATCCAATGGTCTTGATGCAATCACATGAGGGTTCATGATTAAATGATGTAGGTAATCAAATACTAGAGCTAAGTCATGCTTCCCATGCTTGCAAATGATGTCAACACTTTCAAAAGCTGAAATTTGCCTTCATTTTTCCAAATTCGCACTGGTGCAATCGATTTGCACCTTATGCAAATCTATTTACATAGCTGAAAAAGGCAAAATCTGGGGCAAAAACAGTTATGCAAATCGATTGCTGTCTTATGCAAATCGATTTGCACTGATGGAAGAAGCAAATCTGGTGCAGAAACTGTTGTGTAAATCGATTTACACCTTATCAAATCGATTTGCATAGTGAAAATGTTGAAAAATGCTCCTTTGATGGATATTTTGACTTGGTACCTACAAAACACAAACATACAAGAGCACAAGGCAATATTTTTGGTATTTTGGATAGTAAAACAATATATACAAGACTAAAACATGGGTGCTCGATGATTCCCTTGCAGATGAATTGAGCACAACATCACCAGTAGAGCTCTAAATTAAAACTTCTTGATTGATGATTGGTATGCAAATGATGTGTGATCTTAGGGTCAAAAATTGGGGTATGACAGATGCCCCTATTTAAGTTTCTTCGATTTGGAGATACGATGATTGGAAATCTTCGTTTTGACGAAATCGAAGAGACTTAAATATATAAAACACAATTTTTGAACCTAAGATGCTATGCAATGTTTAATGAATGCATATGATGAGGATAAAACACGACAACACCGGGGAGGAAAAGGAATTCCACTAGGGAAACAAATGTCTTGTGGGCAGAACTCCACTGGGGAAGGCAAGACTTTGTTGGAGAGACGAAACTTTGGTGGGAAAAGAAACTTCTCTGGGGAAAACATTTCGCACCAGAGAGGTTAAAGCAATCACCTTTCGCTGGAGATGATAAAGGAGGCATCCTCTTTCACTGGGGATGAGAAAAATATGCATCCTGAATCAGAATGCCAATCTTCCGTTAACAGAAAACACACCATCGTACCAATGATGATATGAAGAGATGTACCGCCGTACCATTGACGATAACACATACCAACGTTCCACTGAAGGCATGAAGAGGTATACCACCAAACCACTGATGATATAAAAAGAGATAATTCATCGACGTACCATTGACGATGAAAGAGATGTACCGCCGTACCACTGACGATAACACATACCAACGTTCCACTGAAGGCATGAAGAGGTATACCACCGTACCACTGATGATATAAAAAAGAGATAATTCATCGACGTACCACTGACGATGAAAGAGATGTACCGCCGTACCACTGACGATAACACATACCAACGTTCCACTGAAGGCATGAAGAGGTATACCACCGTACCACTGATGATATAAAAAAGAGATAATTCATCGACGTACCACGGACGATGAAAGAGATGTACCGCCGAACCACTGACGATAACACATACCAACGTTCCACTGAAGGTATGAAGAGATATACCACGGTACCACTGATGATATAAAGAAATGACTCATCGACATACCACTGACGATGAAAGAGATGTACCGCCGTACCACTGACGATAACACATACCAACGTTCCACTGAAGGTATGAAGAGATATACCATCGTACCACTGATGATATAAAAAGAGATAATTCATCGACGTACCATTGACGATGAAAGAGATGTACCGCCGTACCACTGACGATAACACATACCAACGTTCCACTGAAGGTATGAAGAGATGCCCTTTTGTACCTATGACGGTGAAGAGCAATCAATAATACTTTTTTCAATGATTTGAGGATGCAAACACAAATGCGTAATATCAATATTCATCGTCCAGCAACCAAAATTCAATCCATGACCAAATGGACAGAAGCTGCCAAAAAGACTGGACTAAGTGAGGGTGGAACTCACTAGTCTTCTGTTCGTAGACATCGGAACAGAATAACTGAAACATACTATCCACCTAGAAACAAATTCAGTGGGAATTTTCAAGGAAAGTGAGCTTTTTTTGCTTAATACACTCTAAATGAAAGAGCAATCTGTTTGACAGTAAACTTCATAATAGCGAATGTGAATGTATGACTTTTTTTATGCATGTTAATGATGCATATGCTGCCAAAACTTAACACAAGAATTAACTCAAGAGCTCGAGTACGAAAATAACATAATCAAGCATGTCTCAAGCTAAACACCAGAGCAGAAATTGCTAAAACAATCTTTTGATGGCTTCAGAATAAATGCTACCCAACACTAGGGAACATCGGAGCTAAGAGAACAAAACAGTTGAGTTCTACACCATATTCGAACCAGGCCAAAGGTGCATTGAGTGGAACACATTCTTCTTCTTTTGCATATGAATATATCAACATATCCATTCCTTGTAATGCACTTCATGAATCAAAGTAAAACTTCCTTTTATATATTTCAAAAAAGGATTTTGTTGAAATCAATTTTCTCTTTGTTTCAAAAATTACTATCAACAATAAATGGCATTTTGAGAGATATGAAAGAAATAAGATTGCCAATAAAAGGTAAAGGCTCAAACTTTTTTAATAGAATGGTAGCCTGCAAAAGGCAAGACCCCATGGATTATTACAAAGTTTGGAAAGTGGTAATTTTGTGGAAAAGTAACATTGAAATGTAATGACCCCATCCTCTCTCTCAACTTGGAATTCCTAAGCAAAGGCTTCCGTTGAAATGTGTTGAACTTCTTTATGATAAACAGATGACTGCTGATGATCAAGTCTTGTCTGATGTAGTTACTTGCCATGAATCCCTAGTTGCAAGAATTAATGCACCGCCAGAGAAGGCTTTCTTAACAACATATGGTCCTTCAAAATTAGGAGTCCACTTGCCCCTTGAATCGGAGGTGAAAGACAGGATCCTTTTGAGCACGAGGTCGCCTTCTCTAAATACACGAGGTTGAACCTTTTTATCAAAAGCTTTCTTCATTCTTTTCTGGTACAACTGACCATGGCATAAAGCCGTCATTCTCTTTTCTTCTATCAAATTCAATTGATCAAACCTGCTCTGACACCACTCAGCCTCAGATAACTTGGTTTCCATTAAAACTCTCAACGATGGAATCTCAACCTCAATGAGGAGCACTGCTTCCATACCGTAAACCAAAGAAAAGGGGGTTGCCCCAGTTGAAGTACGAACAGATGTACGGTACCCATGCAAAGCAAATGGGAGCATCTCATGCCAGTCCTTGTACGTAACAACCATCTTTTGCACAATCTTCTTAATATTCTTATTTGCTGCTTCGACGGCTCCATTCATCTTGGGCCTATAAGGCAAAGAGTTGTGATGTTCAATTTTGAAACTTTCACACAGTTCTCTCATCATGCTATTATTCAGATTCGAGCCATTATCAGTAATGATCTTGCTCGGTACACCATATCTGCAGATGATGTTGTTCTTGATAATTCTGACCACAACTTTCTTTGTCACATTAGCATATGAAGAAGCTTCTATCCACTTGGTAAAGTAATCGATTGCTACCAGAATGAATCGATGTCCGTTTGAAGCCTTGGGTTCAATCATGCCAATCATATCGATACCCCACATAGAGAAAGGCCATGGAGAAGAAATAACATTGAGAAGTGTCGGAGGCACATGAATCTTGTCAGCATACACCTGACACTTGTGACACTTCTTTACAAATTTGTAGCAATCAGATTCCATTGTCAGCCAATAGTAACCTGCTCTGAGCATCTTTTTAGCCATCGAATGTCCATTGGCATGAGTACCAAAAGATCCTTCATGAATTTCATGCATTAACATGTCTGCTTCGTGTCTATCCACGCATCTGAGCAAAACCATGTCATAATTTCTCTTATACAAAACATCCGCATTGATGAAGAAACTGCCAGCCAATCTCCTCAAAGTTTTCTTATCTTTATTTGATGCCCCAAGTGGGTACTCTTGAGTCTGAAGGAAGTGCTTAATATCAAAATACCAAGGCTTTTCATCTGTTGATTCCTCAACTGCAAATACATGAGCAGGTCTATCAAGACGCCTGATTGTAATCTGAGGTTCCTCATTATGGAAGTTCACTTTGTACATGGAGGACAATGTGGCTAATGCATCAACCATCTGATTCTCATCTCGAGGGATGTGGTGGAATTCAACTTTGTTAAAGAACGTCAACAGCCTTCTGGCGTAGTCTTTGTAAGGGATCAAGCCAGGATGACGAGTTTCCCATTCTCCTTTAATCTGATTAATCACAAGCGCAGAATCTCCATAAACATCAAGAATCTTAATTCTCAGATTAATGGCCTCTTCAAGTCCCATGATGCAAGCTTCATACTCAGCAATATTATTTGTACAATCAAAACATATCCTTGCAGTGAAAGGTACATGTGACCCATGCGGAGTGACAATAATGGCGCCAATTCCATGGCCATGAACGTTAGAAGCTCCATCAAAAATTAAACCCCACTTGGATTCAGGATCTGGTCCTTCTTTTGGCAATGGTTCATCCCAATCTTGAGATCTCAAATACATTATATCTTCATCTGGGAAGTCCATTCTGATAGATTGATGATCATCAATTGGTTGGTGAGCGAGGTACTCTGCCAACACACTTCCTTTCACAGCTTTCTGAGCTCGATATTCAATATCATATTCTGATAACAACATTTGCCAGCGAGCGATCCTTCCAGTTAATGCAGGTTTCTCAAATACATACTTAATTGGATCCATTTTGGAAATCAATAGGGTGGTGTGGTTCAACATATACTGTCTTAGTCGGCGAGCAGCCCACACCAAAGCACAACAAGTTTTCTCAAGCAGCGAGTATCTTGTTTCGCACTCGGTAAACTTTTTGCTAAGGTAGTATATTGCATACTCTTTTCGACCAGACTCGTCATGCTGACCCAACACACATCCCATTGAATTTTCAAGTACTGTGAGGTACATAATCAAAGGCCTTCCCTCTGCTGGAGGGAGCAAAATGGGAGGTTCAAGCAGATATTCTTTGATGTTGTCAAAAGCTTTCTGACAATCTTCATTCCACACACATCCCTGATTTTTCTTTAACAACTTGAAGATTGGCTCACAGGTAGCAGTCATATTGGAAATGAACCTGGAGATATAATTCAAACGTCCGAGGAAACCTCTCACTTGTTTCTCAGTCTTTGGTGTTGGCATTTCCTGAATTGCTTTGACTTTATCAGGATCTACTTCAATTCCTCTCTGGCTGACAATGAAACCCAATAATTTTCCAGAACGGACACCAAAAGTGCATTTGTTTGGATTTAAGCGGAGACGATACTTTCTCAAACGCTGAAACAACTTTAACAGATCCTCCATGTGCCCCTCCTCTGACTGGGATTTGGCAATCATGTCATCCACATAAACTTCAATTTCTTTGTGCATCATATCATGGAAAAGAGTGGTCATGGCCCTTTGATACGTCGCGCCAGCATTCTTCAACCCAAAAGGCATTAGTTTGTAACAGAATGTCCCCTATGGCGTAATAAATGTTGTCTTTTCCATGTCTTCAAGTGCCATCTTAATCTGGTTGTATCCTGAAAAACCATCCATAAAGGAGAAAACCTCAAACTTTGCCGTGCTATCCACCAACATATCAATGTGAGGTAGAGGAAAATCATCTTTCGGACTGGCTTTATTTAAATCTCTATAATCAACACACATACGAACTTTTCCGTCTTTCTTCGGAACATGCACAATATTGGCAATCCATTGAGGATATACAGAAGTGACAAGGAAACCTGCGTCTATCTGCTTCAAGACCTCATTCTTAATCTTTTCCGCCATATCAGGATGTCTTCTTCTCAGCTTTTGCTTGACAAGAGGACATTCAGGTTTCAACGGCAAACGATGCTCCACAATATCTGTGTCCAATCCAGGCATGTCTTGGTAGGACCACGCAAAAATGTCAACATACTCTTTAAGAAGCTCTACCATCCTCTTCTTAACATCTTGACCAAGCAGTGCCCCAATCTTGACTTCCTTTTTATCTTCTTCAGAACCCAAGTTGATGACTTCTAACGGCTCTTTATATGGCTGAATGGTGTCTTCCTCGTGCTCAAGCAGTCAGGAAATCTCATCAGGAATACATTCATCACTTTCTTCTTCCGCCTCATACACAGGACACTCGAAGTTAGGAGAGGGTGCAGGGTCATTACTTTCAACGGTTTTATTGATTAATCTGCACAAGTGATTATTATTTCAGGAAAAGGAAAAATATATGCAAACATGTAATCGTGCAGATCATGGAAAAATGAAAACATATATTTTTTTAAGGTTTTTTGTGTTACCAATTTCCAGAAAAAGCAAAAAGATAAAAAAGCATTTATGCAGAAACAAAATGACTTTTATTGATGATTTTAATGTTTAACAAACAGGAAAAAGCCCCAACAACTTCACTTTCATCTTGGGCAGAATGAAAGGATTTTGAAAGACATAAAAGCAAATTACTTTGAAGCATGAGTACACTCAGGAATGTCAATGGTGATCCAAAGCTTGGCACTTCTGGCTCTGATTCGTCTTCAACAATAGCGTTCACTTCTGGAAGAGTCTTCCCAAGACATTTATACACCATGTTCACAGCAGACGCTTCATGAGTTGGCAACGGATTGTTCTGCACATTTGGGCCAATATCACGGAAAGAAAGCATTCCAGAACGGACCAATCTCTGAACTTCATTCTTTAGGGACCAACAGTTTTCCAAATCATGCCCAGGAGCATTCTGATGAAAAGCACAAGTGGCATCAACTTTGTACCACCAAGGGAGTTTCTCTGGAACAGGAGGTGGTGACCTTGGTTGAACCAACTTCTTATGAATTAGAGCAGGATACAGTTCAGTGTACGTCATAGGGATAGGATCAATATTAACTCGAGGATACGGATTCCGCCTTGCTGGTTGTTGATTAACAGGAGCTACAGGCACTGAATTCACAACAGGAGTCATTGACGCCACTTGTTGAGATTGATTTCTGAATCGACTATTCCTCCCATGAGAAACAACATTAGCATCTGATTCTTTCTTCTTCTGAAATGAAGAACCATACTTCTTCGCACCACCAGACGAATTGTCATTCCGAACCAGACGACCTTCTCGCACAGCTTCTTCCAACCTGACACCCATACCCACCATTTCGGTGAAGTTTACAGGAGCACTCGCAATCATATTCTCATAGTAAAACGGACCAAGAGTCTTAAGGAAAATCTTAGTCATCTCTTTTTCTTCCATCGGAGGAATCACTTGGGCGGCAACCTCACGCCATCTCTGAGCATATTCCTTGAAGGATTCCTTTTCTTTCTGCATCATAGCTCGCAATTGATCTCTATCAGGAACCATGTCCACATTATACTTGTATTGCTTCACAAACGCCTCAGCTAAGTCATTAAAAGTGCGAATATGGGTGCTATCGAGGCCCATGTACCACTTAGAAGCAGCTCCAGTCAAACTGTCTTGGAAATAATGGATCAACAGACGTTGGTCATCAGTGTGAGTGGACATTTTTCTTACATACATCACCAGATGTGCCTGAGGACAGGAATTTCCTTTATACTTCTCAAATTCAGGTAACTTGAACTTAGCAGGCACTTTCACATTGGGAACAAGGCAAAGATCATGCACGTTCTTTCCAAACAGTTCTTTCCCACGGAGAGCTTTCATTTCTTTCTGCAGTTCTTCAAACTGATCTTGGAAACCATCCATTCTGTCATGAATTTCACTTGGAGCAGCATCATAAATGGGCTCTGGGACAAAAGGAGCAGTATGAACAACAGGGGACGTGTTGACCATAACAGGAGTCAACGGACGAGTCATCTTAGGAACAGACAAATAACCTTCAGGCATGCCCCAGGGATATCCGTTAGGCATACGTTGCTGAGTAGCACCAGCAGGAACAGCAGGAATTGTTGTAGCAGCAATTTCAGAAATCACAGTGGTCTGACCCTGTGCTTGGGCATTGGGAGGAGGAACCTGATTCTGATTCTGATTCTGAGCAGCCATCAATGTCTCAACCAGAGCAGTGAGACGATCCACACCAGATCTCAAAGTAACAACCTCTTCACGTAGCTCACGATTCTCTTGTTCAAGACTTTCTATCTTCTTCTTGCAGTTAGCTCAAGTGTTATACTGGTGAGACAGCTTGATTCTGTATGAAGAACACTGAATAAGACCTCGGGAATACTCTCGGAAGCAAGACCAAAATGCAGAATGATGCATGAAATGCAATGCAAATGACTTTTGTTATTATTTTTTTTGGTTTTCAAGGAACTTTAAGACATTAATTGTAAACATTAGCAAAAAACATAAAACATAACAACATTCTTCATTAATAATAGAAAAGCTTACAAAAGGATTCAAAAATCCAAAATTACAAAATAAAGGAAAAGCTAGAAACTAGAAGGGAACACTTTTGACGAAGATCCAACTCCTCTCTGCAACTTCCTACGGAGCTTCTCCAACTCATCTTCATAAAAGGCCTTCAAATGAGCATTCTCGACCATCAGCTTATCAGCAACTTCCTTCCATGCAACCGAATCTTCTTGTTGTCTCTTTTGCTTTTCTCCATGTTGTTGAAGCAACTCTTCTTGATGACGGATTTGATCATCCTTTTCCATCAACCAACCATCTTGTATATCAAGCATTTCATCCTTTTCTTTCAAATGTATCTTCAACTCTTTATTCTCCACTTCCAAAGCATAAAACTTCTTCTCCCAAGCGTCTCTTTCCAATCTCATCTTAGCCACGAGCTCTAGATGTCCCTCACTACTTTCAATATGAGTAGTGAAAGATAATGGTGGAGTAATGGGTAGAGAAGGCTCCTCAAGTAAATAAGGCATCTGAAAAGTATGAGCTCTAGCTTGAAACCAATCCGTGTAGTCTTTGAGAGCAACACATTGTTTCGTTCCCAAATGTCTCTTCCTATCAACATGGTGCCAAGCACGCACAAACCGATTTCTCATATCCGAATTTCCATCTTGATTAAGATAGAAGATTCCTGACACAAGAATACTAGCGGGTCGCTCCTTCATGGGATAGCAAAATTGACGCCTTGCAAGAATGGGGTTGTAGGTAATTCCTCCTTGTATACCAAGAAGAGGTACATTAGGGAATTCTCCACAACGATCAATAATCTCACCAATGTCATAAGCAGGATTGTACCAATAGATATTCCCATTAGTAAGAGGCATGATCTTCTGAGACCATGAGAGACCATCAGGATTGTTCAAGAAATTCTTAGTCTGAGGTAAGTGTGAAATAAACCACTTATAGAGCAAAGGAGTGCAACAGTTGATAAGTCCACCTTTCTTATCAGTCCTATGGTGAATGGAATGATAAGTATCCCCAAGCAAAGTAGGTACAGGATTCCCAATCATGAAGATCCGAATAGCATTAACATCGACAAAATTATCAATATTGGGAAAGAGTATCAAACCATAGATGAGCAAGGCCAAAAATGTCTCAAAAGCAATCATACTTCCTTTACTAGCCAACATGGAAGCCTTTCCAATCAAGAACTTAGAAGTCAACCCCCAAATTCCTCCTTTTTTGGTCATGTTTGCTTTCACATCTGATATTTTCAACTGAAGAAGTTCTGCTATCTCATCAACCTGAGGCTCTTTCTCCAGACCACTAAACGGTATGTCATTCGTAACTGGCAAACCAATCCAATCAGAATACTCCTCCAAAGTGGGCATTGAAGGATAGAAAAACACTTAGAAAGGGGGGGTTTGAATAAGTGTAGTTTCAAAAACTTGTAAGATAAAAATAATTTGCAATGGTATTTATATCCTGGTTCGTTGTTAACTAAACTACTCCAGTCCACCTCCACGGAGTGATTTACCTCACCTGAGGATTTAATCCACTAATCGTAACAGATTACAATGGTTTTCCACTTAGCCCACGACTAAGTCTTCTAGAGTATCCTGATCACAACCTGATCACTCTAGGAACAAATGCTTAGAGACCTTCTAAGACTTCTCTAGAGTATACTGATCACAACCCGATCACTCTAGTCCTTTACAATTTAATGTAAACAAATTCTAAGAGTATTACAATTGCTTCTTAAAAGCTATAATCACAACAGTGATATTTCTCTTAACGTTTAAGCTTAATCTCACTAATATATTACAACAGCAATGTAGTGAGCTTTGATGAAGATGAAGTTTCTGAGCTTTGAGTTGAACAGCGTTTCAGCAAGTTTTTCAGAATAAGTTCGTTCAGGAGTCGTAACCTTGCTTCTCATCAGAACTTCATATTTATAGGCGTTTTGAGAAGATGACCGTTGGGAGTATTTAATGCTTTGCGTATTCCGTACAACATTGCATTTAATGTTTCACTGTTTTGTCAACTACCTCGAGCCTTGCTTTTACTGTGACTACTGACATTGCCTTTAATAGCTTCTAACGTTCCTTTTGTCAGTCAGCGTAGCCTGCCATCTAGTACTTGATTCTGATTTGTTCTTTGTAAATACTACGTTGAAAATCATCAGAGTACAAACAGCTTGGTGCAGAGCATCTTCTGATCTTCTGATCTTGATATGCTTCTGAGCGTGATTCCATGACTTCAGTGCTTCTGCTTCTGAACTCAAGTTCTTCTAATGCTTCTAATAGACCATGTTCTGATTCTACTTGACCATCTTCTGATGTCTTGCCAGACCATGTGCTGAAGTTGCATACTGAACCTTCTGAGTCAAAGCTTCTTAGCGCTGATTTGTGCATACTCTTTATATATTTCCTGAAAGGAAAATTGCATAGGATTAGAGTACCACATTATCTTGAGCAAAATTCATATACATTGTTATCATCAAAACTAAGATTATTGATCAGAACAATTCTTGTTCTAACAATCTCCCCCTTTTTGATGATGACAAAAACATATATAAATGATATGAATTTGCAATCAGAATAACAGACGGCAAAAGACAATTACACAGTTATAGCATAAGCATATAAACATAATGTGAATGTGTCTCCCCCTGAGATTAACAATCTCCCCCTGAGATGAATAATCTCCCCCTGAAATTAATACTAGAAGAATTTTATAAATAAAAGACTTCCCTGAGTATTTCAGTAGAGACGTTCACATATGCTTGAACTTCAGAACATTCACTGCTTCTGATTTCTGCTTCCATAGGACAGCTTCAGAACATTGAATTTCTTTAGATTCTCAGAACATTCCTAGCTTTTGATTCCTGCTTCCATCGGACAGCTTCAGAACTTGAGTTTCTTTAGATCCTCAGAACATTCACAGCTTCTGATTCCTGCTTCCAGCGGACAGCTTCAGAGCTTGAATTTCTTCTTACATCACTTCATGCTAGATTGTATCAGAACATTGTTGAATGTACTAGAGCATCTCTACATCCTGAAATGTTACAGAACAAAACTAAACGACAAAAGTCAACATGAATGAATCAGAACATAAAATATGTTTCAGAACATATAATATGTATCAGAGCCATATAAGCCATATAGAATGTATCAGAACATATTCTATCATCAGAATATCTGAACATTCTTCCTTCTTGCTTCTGATTCTGAAGCTTCATAGCACTCAGCTTGCTTCAAGAATCCAAGAACTTGATTCATCTTGTTGCTTATTGATCTTGAATCTTCAATTCCTACAACAACACAACTTAGAAACATATGAAGCTTGCAGCTTCTGTTAGTAATGTGGGGGCTTTCTTCCCGACAACTGCTAATATAAATCAAATCATTTATCACTATTTCTCCCCCTTTTTGTCATAACATCAAAAAGAATGTAAAAGATTCAGATGTAAGCATTCGACAAAGGAAAGAAAACAAATAATCATTGATAAAACAAGCAGAAGTACAAGAGTTATGTAGAAAAAGCTTTTCATTGATTAACCAAACAGAGTTACAGAAGATGTATGCTGATACACAAGTGCAACAAGCAAAGAAAACTACAAGGACACAAAGACTACAACCCTAGCCTAGTCCTAATTGTGGTGGTCGTTTTCTTTACCTCCCCGTTTCACTTGGGAGGACGGCACGCTAAACCCTTCACGCGAAATTTGGAAGGAGAATGCGCCCGTGGTGGGATGAATTTTATTTCAGTTCTTCCTACGATATCACACGAACTTTCTTATTGGTCCTACGAGTAGGAAAGGGAAAAAAAGATCTCAACTAAACCCTAGGAGTTTGCTAAGTGTGGGGATTTCACCTAGACTAGAAATTCTGGAGTCCGGGAGGTCGGTTATACATAGGGAAGTGTTTAAACACCCTACATATCTGTAGTACTCTACAGGAACCTTCTCTGTGTCATTGTGATTGTGTTTATTGCTAATGATTGGGAAAGTTTCTCCTTTGTGTTAGGAGAGAGAATTGAATTGATTAAAGAAAGACAGACAGATAGACAAACTGACTATTTTTGGTATTGTATTAGCTCGGTGAGATTCCTTGTGAACCTCATGCCTACATATCCCTAGTGGAAGTCAGAGCTTAATGTAGTTCGGGGAACTAACTAGGGAAATTAATTGTTTTTGGTGCCTTGCTTAAAGCTCAAGGTTGAAGCTTGGAATTAAATCTCTGTTTACAGTAAAGAGACATGAAATCATCTCTACAGAGAGGTATTTGTACTATTCTACCACAAACATTTAAAAGAGTGACAGAATAACTGAATTCATTTCATTCAAGAGGGGGACCTTACTTGTATATGTGCAAGTATACCAGTCAAATGCCTCTTAAATGAAAGAAAAATGCTCATCCAAATTAGGGAAAGTTACCACATGTCTGGGTTTTACTGCCAGCTCATGCCTTTCAAAATCCTAAATGGGAGACTTGATTAAAATTGAAATTGAAATGTTTGTTTGTTTGAATGTGGTAGAGTAGTAAAAATATCTCTCTATAGAGATAAGCTATGTCTATCTACTGTATAAAAGATTTGACTTTAGCTGGCTTGTATGAGGCCCAAGCTTGAGGCTTTTTGATTGATTAATTAATATTATTGACTCTGGGAGATGACTCCACTGGGGATTAATTACAGGATATTTTTGTGTTCTGTACAAAGCCCAGAATTGAGGCTGACTCTACTTAGGGAGACTCTATTTATGTGCCTTGTACAAAGCCCAAGGTTGAGGCTAACTGTTGAGGATAATTGAATGAATGACTCTATTTTATGTGCCTTGTACAAAGCCCAAGGTTGTGGCTAACTCTAGCTAGGGAAAACATTATTTTCTGCCTTGTACAAAGCCCAAGGTTGTGGCAGACTCTTAAATAAACTGAGTATGGATGACTCTAAGGGGAAAAGATCCTAGGTGTTAGGAATCTTTGACACATGAAAGTATGGTTTATCTGCCTTGTACAAAGCCCAAGGTTGTGGCTACTGAATGATGAAGAACTCACTGGGGAGACTCTATTATCTGCCTTGTACAATGCCCAAGGTTGAGGCTGACTCTTAACAAGGGAGTTTTATTGTTTGGGTGCCTTGTATGAAGCCCAAGGTTGAGGCTAACTGTTTTTGTTGGTTTTGACTCTACTGAGGAGATTTTATTTATTGAAATACTGTTTTTCTTTGGAAGCTAACCCTTTCCAGGGATTTTGACTCAGCTGGTGAATTTGTCTATTAAAAGACTGACTTTATCATGTTTTTGGAGGCTGACCCTTTCCAGGGGTTTTGACTCTTTTGGGGAAATTATCTCCTAAGAGAATGAATCTCTATTTTATTTATTAATTGACTTTGGAGGCTAACCCTTTCCAGGGATTTTTATTAACATGAAGGAATGTGTGGAAGCTAACCCTTTCCAGGGATTTATATTAAAAATGAAAGAATGTGTGGAAGCTAACCCTTTCCAGGGATTTTGTTAAAAAGGATGGCAGAAAGATTATCTAATGGAGACTTCTTGTTTAAAGCCCAAGATGAAGGCTGACACATGCTGAGGAGAAGTAAACATAGATCGGAGACTCTGCTAAGGAAGATTGATGAAGATAAGGGTGACAGAGACTGTCCATGTCTCTCATTCCAAAAATGTACTCAATGTAGAATTGAGACAAACTTAGCTTGTTTAAAGTCTGGTTTAAATTGGAAGAAACTCACCAGGGTAGGCTAAAAGGTGACTAAAGACCTGTTCCTATGTTTATAAGAAACCTGATGGGTCCTTGTATACAAGCTCAAGAGGAAGCTGGAAATGCTTTTAAGAAGCCTGTGGGTCCTTGTACAAAGCCCAAGAGGAGGCTAATCGAGGGTCCTTGTTATAGCACAAGAGAAAGCTATGTAGTTTTGAACTTATTTTGGCTCTAAGCAAATGGGTAAGAGGTTTCACCGGGAATAATTCCTCTTTGGGTGGATGTATCCTATTATTTGGATTCTAGGGTTTTTGCCAAGATGTTTCACCGGGAATAATTCATCTTGGGAGTTTGAACTACAGATCTCTAATTAGGAAAGAGCCTTCACCGGGAAGACATTCTCAATCCTAGGTCATATTCCTATAATATATATAGTTTAACTGTCCTAAGGTTTATACTCAAACGTAGTTCTAAACTAATATATGCACAGTTTATATTTGACAGTAATTTAAATAAAGACTGTAAATTGAAAGCTTGTAAAGCCTAACCTGGATGGAGTGGAGGCCAATGAAGAAGTATGTACAGAGCCTCAACAGTAATTTTTGTTGTTTTGTTGATAACAGTTGAATATATATATGATAAACAGTTAATGGTTTTTGAAAACAGAAGAAGTGAAGATGGACAAAGGTCACATAGGTATCTGAAGAGTTTCACCGGGAATAATGCCCTTCAAATACCAGAAGAATGTTTTGAAAACAGAAAGAAGATTTTGAAAATACAGTTTTGAAAATTGACAAAAGTCAACTTAATTAAGGTAAAAATAAAGACTTTTAACTAATTAAGACCTAAACAATTAGGGTTTTATCATAAAATTATTTACAAAGTGATTAGGTTAAAATAAAGTGACAATATATATTTAAAGTATTTAAGAAAACACTTAAAAACATACTATTTTAAACCTAATTAAAATTCATGAAATAAATAATATTTTTATGATTTTTTTGACTATTCACAAAATAGATATATTAAATAATAGGTGTATGAAAAATGAAGTGAAAATGATTTAATTTGATAGGTGAATTAATTGTGTGAAGTTGTGAAGAAAATAGGTGTGACAAGTGATAAAAAATTAGGAATGTCTCCACCAAGGCTTGAACTCACGCCCTTTAGGTCACATACCCAAAACCAAACCACTGGGCCAGCGCGCGCATGGTGATAGTGATACACATCCAACACATTATATTTTCAGATAAACGTGTAAATCATGAAAAAATAAAAGGAATAAAAAGTCTGGGGCGAGGGGGATTCGAACCCCAGACTTGAGGCATGAGGAGACTAAGAGCGCATGTGAGGCTACTAGGGCAAACGATGTATTCGTTTAAAACACGCTTTCAGTTAAATATATTTTAAACCCTCCCCTGAGAATCCAAAAATGGCGCCACCCACCATCTTCATCTTCAACCTCAAGCTCTTCAAATTTGAACTTCTGAACTTACTCGTTTCTCAACCAAACGTGATGATGTAAAGATGAATTTCACTCCAAATTTCCTCACGAATCTAAATATGTAACTAATATCTATTTATATTAACTACATCTAACTAATTTACCAGAAATCGTGAAGAACCCTAAATTTTAAAAATCAAATTAAATGACTATACTGAAAGATAAATGAATGATGATAGAGGGTTTTCAATCCTCTGATGATGCTGAACAAGATAGAATCGAGCTTTATCACAAAGAGTGCTTAAATTAAAGAAGTGAGGTTCAGAAACTTACCTCTAAAAATGGAGGTTGTGAGGATGATAGAGAGAACCTGGGCTTGAATGAATGATCTCAATAGCTTCCCTGAGACTCAATGATGCTAACTGAATGCTTATTGGAGCTTGAATCCTCCTGCATTGCTCTATGGACCTCCCTCGATTTCAGCTTCAAATAGACATGGAGGTTGTTGAATTTGGAGTTACAGATGAGCTGCAGCCATCTGGTTAGCTTCACTATGACCTGAGTAGTGTGCCTGGATGATTGGCTTGGCTTGAAACCTCCTGAATTACTCTATGGACCTCCAACTGCAAGTGCTCCAAATGAGAGGTGGAGATGATGATTCTCCACGCCCAGCAGTGTTCCAGAGGTTTGGATCACCTCCAAATGCCTCCCTCAATGTGTTTGAATACTTATTTTCAAAGAGAGAGCTTTGGTTTGAAGAATCCGAGTCTTCTTGCCAAAGGACCTTTGAAAAAACTAAGTATGAAGAAAGAAAAGAGAAAGCAAGAATTCTGTTGCTTTGGTGTGTTTTTTGAATGAGAATGAGGCCTCTATTTATAGGCAATTGGTTCAGTATAGTTGCAGAAGAGTGAGCTTGCTTAATGAAAGAAGTTTGGTTTCTTAAGCATGAAGGAAGTTTGCAAATATCTCTTATGCAATGATGAGAATTTTGATTCCATTTGATCAATCCCCTAGCCCTCGATTTTGCTTGATCTTAGGGGACAATTCTGAGCCAGAAATGAGCTCTAATTGGTTGGTGAGAAGATTCCTTGGGTGATTCATCAATTTGCCATAAATTCACAAATGTAATCATTACATAATCACATGTTCTTGTTTTTAGAATCTTATTCAATCCTTATGGCATGGTAAAAATGAATGCATGGCATTGTTTCAGATATGTTATGGGTCGTGTAGCATCCATAATTGAGGTCATGTGCACAAAATTTCAAAGTTCAAAAATGATGCATGACCTATAATTTTACTTCATGAGGCCAACTTTGAACAAGCATAACTCTTAGCTCAAATTGAATTTGGAGAAGGTTGAACACAATTTGGAAAGCCCTAAACATCTACTTCAAATCATTAGTTTATGTCTTCTTCAGAATCATTTGGGAAATTTGTGAAAAGTGAGCCCAAAGTTGGATGAAAACTAGGTTAAAACACTTAGAAAATTTTCTAAGTGTTTATGACCTAAAACTTCAAAATTTTCAAAACCCTTAAATGGTTGATCTTTTGAAAAAAGTTCTTATGTGAGATGTTGTTTATTTTGCAAGATCTACAACTTTCATGTTGGAAGTTTTTTGAGTTGTGTAGGTGAAATTTTGAGTTCTCACCATGCCCTCAAAAACCCTAATTCCCGACTTTTTGCTCCTTGATGAATTTCTTTGAATTTCTTTGGTCAAATGACTTTGACATCCATATATTGATGATATTGATCTTTGAAAGTCATTTTTTGACCAAAAACCTTAAAAGTCAATGATGATCCCACACAGTTGACTTTTCCTGACAAAGTGAATTTTTGGGCTTTTGTGTAGAAACAAGATCTTCTCCTCAAATGAATGATGTAAATGGATTATATTGAGGTAGTAGAGATTCTTGAATCATGTCTTGAGTTTTGGATCCATGCCCTGATTAAAAGTCAACTATCTTGGTGAATTAGGTCAAAAACCCTAATTGTCGACCAGAGGACAATGATGAGTGTAGACTTTGAATTGAGGTGTAATGTCCAGTGGATCTTGTCATAAGAGTTATTTGAAGATGATTAATGTCTTTGAATGGTTTCCTGGGGCTTTTTAGGGTTTCCCAAAGGTGATCCCTGATTTTAGTCTTTGATAGGCTCCAAACCCTAGTCTGTTGATCTGAGTAATCCTGTACTTAGATGACTGGGTGTCTTAATCAATCATAGGTGTAATAATGAGGCTTTTGAGTCTTATGATTGTATTAGAGACTAATCCCTCTATTGATTGATCCTTTTCCTGAGTTTTCTTGTCTTTGAACACCCTCGATTGAATGCCAGACTGCCCTGGGTACTTACTTTGACTTGATGAAAATCCTGAAGATATGTCATCTCAGGGGGGTCAAAAATTAGGGTATGACAGATGCCCCTATTTAAGTTTCTTTTATCTGGAGGGAGAGAGATTGATATCTCGATCTCTCCTGCGTGAAAGAGACTTAAATATCGAGGAATGCCCGAATTTTGGGCGCTCCTGAGATGTTGTAATTGATAAAATCTTTCCATGACTTTGATCCCGTTGTCGCACTTGGCGGGGGATGAGGAGACAAACTCCTGCAGAAATACTTGATGTGGATTCTAGTGAATGGATGGCAATGTAGGATGCGCAATCCATCTTCTTTAACTAAGTGTTGATACTTAGAAAAAGGTAAACAACCTCCCCCTTGTTTCGGATGTCCATATCTCGAAACTGGTCTTAGTTGTGTTTGGACAATATCTCAGATAAAGAGAAAATTTCCAACGGTTTGTTTCCTCATCAAACTTCTTACCAGCACTTGGAGGTAAGATACCATTTGACGGTAATAAAGAAACTTCAAAGGTTGTTTCCTCATCAAACTTCTCATCAGCACTTGGAGATGAGATACCATTTGACGGTAATAAAGAAACTTCAAAGATTTGTTTCCTCATCAAACTTCTCATCAGCACTTGGAGATGAGATACCATTTGACGGTAATAAAGAAACTTCAAAGGTTTGTTTCCTCATCAAACTTCTCATCAGCTCTTGGAGATGAGATACCATTTGATGGAAATAAAGAAACTTCAAAGGTTTGTTTCCTCATCAAACTTCTCATCAGCACTTGGAGATGAGATACCATTTGACGGTAATAAAGAAACTTCAAAGATTTGTTTCCTCATCAAACTTCTCATCAGCACTTGGAGATGAGATACCATTTGACGGTAATAAAGAAACTTCAAAGATTTGTTTCCTCATCAAACTTCTCATCAGCACTTGGAGATGAGATACCATTTGATGGTAATAAAGAAACTTCACCATCTTCCCTTTTGACTTGGCATCTTTGAAAGATTGTCATATGAGCCCGCGCTCTTTTGAGGGGCTAATGACTTTTTTTGAAGGCGGACGAACTTTTTTCGGGGTGAAAACTGCCATTCGTCGACTGGTGCCTGGGGAATCAACAAACTGTTTTCCTAAGAGGAAAACTACCATCCATCGACTCTGTGGGGAACTAAACATCCCTGAAACAGACAAACTGTTTGAAGAAACTGCCGTTTGTCGATCTCTTGAGTATTTAACAGACAAACTATCTTTCCTTGGGGAACGACTACCATTTGTTGACTCCGCTGGGGATCATGAACTATCTTCTGGACGAAGACTACCATTCACTGATTCTGCTGGGGAATCATTTGTCGATCTGCTGGCAGATTTCCTGAATTATTTTCTTTGACGAAAAAGTGGCATTTCTCGACCTTGCTGGGGAAATACCAAACCTCTAGGGAATTCCAAAATGCGAAGCAGACTATCTTATCTGAAGAAGACTGTTGAATGTCGCTCTGCAGGAGAATCTCGGCTGAGGAATTCCAAAAGTGAACAAACTATCTCCTTGAGGGAGACAACCATTTGTTGACTTGCTTGGGGAGATCCTTGTGTATGAACTGTTGTCTCGAAGGAAAAAGTTTCTCCGGAACTTGCAGGGGAAACTTGAGTTCATGCCTCAATGACTCGGGCATTCACAGGATCAAAGCCTGATTCGGCTATGCAATTATGATGTAATGTATGCATGAATATTACGACAATGATAAAATGTAAAGTGAATGTGAATAGAATTGTCGCGGATGTAAAATCCTAAGATACGACTGAAATTCTTGTGGATCAGAAGATGTCCTCTTCTTGGAGTTCGAATTCTGTAGGGAATATCTGGTTATCAGTCGTCCGCTGTCCGAAGTAAGTAATATGAATTGAAGTAAAGATCCGTCATCGGGAGATGTTCGCAAAGCGACCTCATGGGGGAAAACTTGGTTCCCGGAGTCTCAACCGTTCTCGGAGCAACTGTTTGCATTCTTCCTATTGTTTGTAAACCTCAGAAAGAAATTTCACCTTT